>NC_045429.1:381211418-381511418 GCF_902635505.1 Sarcophilus harrisii | reverse complement strand
TTGCAGCAATTGCTTTAGCCCATTAACAAGTCTTTTTATCTTTTGATCCTATTTTTGTTCTATTTTAAAAATGGACTTAGTTTCTGATATGAATGCTTTCTCATTCTTGAGAAACTGTTGGACCTAGGTGACTTACTAATGCTAGTGGGTAAAAGTTAAAGCTAGATCTCTCACAGCAGTCCTTTAATAAATAGCCTTAAAATCCTTCTAAGTAAAGTAGCCATTTTCTTTTGCATATATTGTCACTCTGACTTTATTACCATAATTCTATGCTGTTGAGCTGTGCAGACCATGTGCTTTTAGAATAAATATATATTAAAAAATAAAGCTGAGTCCTGTCATATGGATTTTGGTTTAAGCTGTTTGGATTCAGCTGTTGCAGCTGAAGATGGGCTGTTGCTTACAGAATACTAATCTCTATTACTATTCTGGTCTGTTCTCTCTTGTAAAAAAAATTACAAGAAGAAAGCCTATTTTGGGTTGGTCAAGCAAAATTATAGGTTGAGCCCCTAATTTGGAGATATCATGTATTCTAGAAGAGAATCTAGGATTTGTCCTGGGGTGCCTTAGTTTTGCACAGAGCCAGAAGTATCACAATTTTAGTAATCGTTTAATTTTCTGCAATAGCTTTAACAACTTCTATTTCCATTTTAAGAATCGAGAAGTGTTTTGTCCAGAACAATCCCATAAAGTATTTAATATAAGTATCATTTTCCCTCTTTAATAGATTAGGAAACTGAGGCTCAAAGAAGCTGTTATTTGTCCATAGTTATAAAAGTAGTAGACTGTCAGAGCCAGAATTCTACTTCAGATATTCTGACCTCATATTCAGCATCCTATCTACTGTCAACAATATTTCTTGAGTACTCACTGTGAGCATAGCCATATACCAGACTTGGGTAAAAATTATGCTTTACTAAATTTGAGGCTAAGATCTTTCATCTGCAACCTTTATTTGCTAATATTTTTATTATTCATCATATACTTTATTAGTCTTTTTCAGAGGACTAACTCTAGATGAGTTACTAGATGAGAGAACTAAAACACTGGATGAGATCAAATAGAAGAGAAGAAAAAGGCTGATCCTCACACTTAAAGATACAAATGGTAGCACAGAAGAAATGGACTCAAGTCATCAGGAAAATGACTCCTAAGTCAGAAAAGTCATTTTAATTCTTACAAAAATAAATGGAAAGGATTGCCAACTTTTAATAGTCTCTTTCCTTAATAAAGACTTGGTAAATCAGAACTATTTTCTCCTTATTTTCAAAGCTAACTAGTTGCCTTTTCTGACAAGTGAAAGAGAAGCTAGTTGCAGGGCTTTAAGCAAAGGAGAAAAGAGAGGTAGGCTTTTTTCATATTTTGTGGGCTTTTTGCATCATTAAGAAGTTTTAAAAGAAACAATTTGACATAGTCATCATTTATTTTAGAATATTCTCCAAAATGCAAGTCTCTCACAAGAATGGCTAGAAGGAATATAAAAGGATGTGAAAAGATAAAAAGATCATCAATACAAGGTGCAGGAGAGAGATTCTGGCTCCTGAAGGGTACCACTAAGAGAGCAAGACCTAAGTGATACATTGTTAATAGTGTGAAGGAATGCCCTAACCCTGTACAGGATGGATCTAGAATTTTTGCTTTTCCCGTCCTCCATTGCCTCTGAGGTCTACTGCTGCACTACATTGGCTCACTGCAAGAGGGTGACAGGTTTCCATTACCAATGAAGTGGAGCTAGAAAGGACTTGCTAATGCTAGATAGGACCCTTTCTAGGACCAGAGCCTCAGATACCAAGACTCTATCCTAAAGGCCAGAGTTTCTTCAACTTTTTCCATTTGTGACCTCTTTTTATCTCCAAAATTTTTACATGACCCCAGATAGATATAGCTACATAAAATAGGTATACTAATCAAACATTATTAATAATAAATCATAGC
This sequence comes from Sarcophilus harrisii, assembly GCF_902635505.1. Classification (NCBI taxonomy): domain Eukaryota; kingdom Metazoa; phylum Chordata; class Mammalia; order Dasyuromorphia; family Dasyuridae; genus Sarcophilus; species Sarcophilus harrisii. The sequence goes on along the minus strand of NC_045429.1, from coordinate 381,509,483 downwards.
TTCATTGACCCCTACATTCAGTTACAATAACCCATATGGGATCGTGAACCACAGTTTAAAAAACTGGGCTATAGATCAGGTTGAAAGCCTAGGAGATGAGACTTCTTGCAGCCACTCCCTCATCTTAAAAATAAGCCTCTGTCACCAGGCCCACTGCCTGGTGTCTCATATGGGCAATATTCAGGCTGTGCATTCATTATCTAATTGAATTTGATCTTCACTTACTTGGACACTTGCATCTCAGAGTACTCATTCAACTAAATCAAAAAAGATTAAACATCCGTGTCCTCTCAACTGTGCATCTCAAGCAAATATCTTTACTCAAAAGGAAGAACATCAGGAAAGTGTGAGAAGTTTCAGCTCAAATTTTTTGAATGTACATTCAGTCCTGTTTCAGTTTCACCCTCTCCCTTTCCAGCACGAATTTAGCCAATTAAAAGATTTTTCATTATCAAAAAGTTCTAGCCCCCTATTTATTCAGAACTAGTTCCTAAAATCCTATGTAGTAGATTGTACCTAAACAAGGAATATCTGCTCATAATATATTCATAACCTACCAGAAAGTGCAAATCCAAGCAATTTCTGAGGATTGGGCTCTCATTGATTAATCCCTCCATTTTATATTGTGTGTGTGTGTGTGTGTGTAATGAAAGCAAAGCCATTTAATAGAAGATAGATGTAAAAGATAAAAATGGTTTCCTATATATACAGTGCCAGAAGTGATAACACTCAAATTGAGGTGATACTGGGAAATCTAGGATAACTCAAATGGTTTAATACTATGATGAGAGAAAAAGGAAGATCAGAGAATGAGACCTTTGTTTGGAGAAAATGGGATGGTGATGACATAATAGAGTGTAGACAGAGCTTCTCAGTTCTTATTTTGGACCCTGAGTATCATCCAATATGTTCCCACCAGGCTACACTACTCTGAATTTCTCTATCATTCCCCAGAAATCTCTTCATCCTTGAAGATCATTCAAGTCCTGGAACTCATATCTCAGAGGCACACTTCAATTATATATATAATATAAATATAAAAGTATAAAGCTTCTCTCAGAATTTCCATTTAAAGAGGACCCTCTTTAAGAGACAGCCATCTCTTCATTTCCCACTAGACTGGCATTCCTCTGAAGTTCAACATGCCCCACCTTACTCCACCCTCCTTCCCCACTCCCCAATCCCTCTATCATTACCTTTTCTCAACTTTCTTTTATGTATTGCCTTTTTTATTATTACTCTTTATTATTTTTATTACATTGTAATTATTTATTATTATTACATTGTAAGTTTCTTGAAGGCAAGAACGATATTTCTTTTTTGCTTGAATTTGTATTCCCAGCACTTAATACGCTACTTGTAAGCAAACTTACTTACCCTGTAAGTGCTTAATAAATGCTTATTATCTAATGTTCCTCTCAGCTTTGTCCTGGTATCATCTGCAGATCTGATGAACATACTGTTTATCCAAATTACCAATAAAAATGTGAAGCACAGAAAAGAAGCAGCATAGAGCCAAGCACAGGTGTCTAGGATAGTCTACTAGGGACCTCCTGTCACATTACAAACACAGAATCATTAACAATTACTCTTTAAATCCAGTCATTCAGCCAGTTCTGAATCCAATTGTATCACTGTCTAATGTATCTCTCTCCATCTTCTCCACAAAAATAGTGTGATTATCAAAAGGTGAGCTAAAATCTAGATAAAGGTTCTTATCATCTACTAGTTTTTGTTATAAAGGAATTTAACCTGTTCTTGATGGAGCTATGCTGGCTCTTTGCCATCACTGCTTCCCTTTCTAGATGTTCCCCATTCGTATCTTCAAGGATCTATTCTAGATTTTTCCCAGGGATAAAAAGTCAAGTTCACTGGCCTATAGTTTGTAGATAGTAATCTCTTCCTTATCCTTTCTATTTTTAGATAAATTGAGACATTTACTTTTTTCCAATCTTGATTTAATATCTGACATATTAGATACTTAATAAATGTTTATTATTGATTGTTCAAAAATCACTGACATACCTTGAGAATCAGTTTAATCCATTAGCAAAGTTGCAGGTTACAAAATAAATCCACATAAATCATCAGCATTCTTATACATTACTAACAAAATCCAACAGCAAGGGTTACAAAGAGAAATTCCATTTAAAATAACTTTCAATAGTATAAAATATTATCAAGGTAGGGTCAGAAACTATATGAGCAAAACTACAAAACACTTTCCACACAAATAAAGTCAGATCTAAGCAATTGGAAACTATCAGGTGCTCTTGGATAGGTCGAGCAAATATAATAAAGATGACAATACTACCTAAACTAATCTATTTATTTAGTGCTATACCAATCAAACTCCCAAGAAACTATTTTACTGACCTAGAAAGAATAACAATAAAATTTATCTGAAAGAACAAAAGGTCAAAAATTTCAAGGAAATTAATGAAAAGAAAAGCAAATAAAAAGAGCAAAAGAAAAGCTGTACCAGATCTAAAACTATATTATAAAGCAACGGTCACTAAAACCATTTGGTACTGGTTAAGAAATAGAGTAGTCAATCAGTGGAAAAGATTAGATTCACAGACTATAACAATCTAGTATTTGACAAACCTAAAGACCCCAACTTTTGGGATAAGAATTCACTATTTCACAAAAACTGCTGGGACAATTGGAAACTAGTATGGCAGAAACTAGGCATTGCCCCACACCTAACAGTGTATACCAAATGGGTTTCTAATCTAGACATAAAGAATGATATTATAAACAAATTAGAAGAACATAGACTAATTTACCTCTCAGATCTGAGGAGGAGGAAGGAATTTGCGACCAAAGAACTAGAGATCAATATTGATCACAAAACAGATAATTTTGATCATATTAAGTTAAAAGGGTTTTGTACAAACAAAACTAATGCAGGTAAGATTAGAAAGGAAGTAATAAACTGGGAAAATGTTTTTACATTCAAAGGTTCTGATAAAGGCCTCATTTCTAAAATATATAGAGAACTGACTCAAATTTACAATAGTTCAAGCTATTCTCCAATTGAGAAATGGCCAAAAAAAATGAACAGACAATTTTTAGATGAAGAAATTGAAACTATTTCTAGTCATATGAAAAGGTACTCCAAATCACTATTGATCAGAGAAATGCAAATTAAGACAACTCTGAGATATCACTACACATCTGTCAGATTGGCTAAGATGAGAGGAAACGATAATGATGAATGTTGGAGGGGATGTGGGAAAACTAGGACACTGGTACATTGCTTTTTGGAACTGTGAACAGATCCAACCATTATGGAGAGTAATTTGGAACTATGCCCAAAAAGTTATCAAACTGTGCATACCCTTTGATCCAGCACTGTTTCTACTAGGTTTATATCCCAAAGAAAGAGAACTTAAAAGAGGGAAAGGGACCCACAGATGCAAAAATGTTTGTGGCAGCCCTTTTGTAGTTCAAGAAACTGGAAACTGAGTGGATACCTATCAATTGGAGAATGGGCTGAATAAATTATGGTATATAAATGCTATGGAATATTACTGTTCTGTAAGAAACAACTAACAGGATGATTTCAGAGAGGCCTGGAGAGACTTACATGAACTGATGCTAAGTGAAATAAGCAGAATCAGGAGATCATTATACACAGCAACAACAAGACTGTGTGATGGATCATTTCTGATGGCCATGACTCTCTTCAACAATGAGATGATTCAAACCCAGTTCCGATTATTCAGTGATAAAGAGAGCCATCTACACCCAGAGGGAGAACCGTGGGAACAGAGTGTGGACCACAACATAGCATTCTCACTCTCTTTGTTGTTGTTTACTTGCATTCTGTTTTCTTTCTCAGTTTCTTTTTCTTCCTTCTTGATCTGATTTTTCTTGTGCAGCAAGATAACTGTATAAATATGTATATGTGGTGTTCTCTTCTTTAAAATATAATGGTTCTCTCTGGAAGTAGGTTTCTTGGGGAGGTTTTCTGGAGGAAGCCTTAGTTTCAGTTCAGAGTAATAAACACTAAATACAGCCAACTGATAAAATCCAAACTTTATTTCTTATCTCTTTCCTTGGGCCCAGTTAGCTTTCTTAGAGACCTATCTTTCTGATTGGTTCCAAGAGCTCTTGCAGCTTGTCCTTTGCCTCTGCTTTCTTCAGTCTCCAGCCAGCACAAAGGTGGAAGATGGAATGAATCTGACTTTGCCTCCGAGAGTGGACTTGTGGGCTTCTGTATGTCCCAGAGTGCTCTGTGTCTGGCCCTGAGAGCTTCTTGCTTATTTATATGCTGTTCACTGAGTACACACCAATCATTATATCACTGGAAAACCATTATTTGTTGTATGATTAAATCAATGCTAAACTAGATTTAAACATTGTCTTCTCAATTCTATTTAGTACCTTGTTTCAAGTTCTGGCCCATAACATCTCCTCATAGGATCAAATCAATTATACTGAACCATGCTAAATTAGATAATTATTGTCTCTATCAACTCGAATGAGTTAACACTTTGTAAGAATTCCAACATGTATAGATATATTCGATTTAGCATATATTTTTAACATGTATTGGACTACCTGCCAGCTAGGAGAAAGGATGAGGGGAAGAAGAGGAAAATTTGGAACAAAAGGTTTTGCAAGGGTCAATGCTGAAAAATTACCCATGCATATGTTTTGTAAATAAAAAGCTTTAATAAAAAAATCACTGACATTATGATTCAGCACTCACATCTTCAAATTCTTTAAGGACTTAAAGATCTAGTTCTTCTGGTTGGAGTGACTTGAATTCATCAAAGGCACCTAAGTATTCTCTTAATTTCTCCTTATTTATCTTGGGTATCAATTCCCAATTAGTCATTTTTGTTGTTTATTGTATAAGATAAGAGAACCCATATATACTAAAACAAGAATGATTTAGAAAAGATTAACATAGTCCCTGCATAAGGATGATGTGCAAATTTGTGAAGCATTCCACATTTTTCACTCTGATTGTTGACCTCCTTAGCTTCTAAAATCCCACCTTCTTTAGGAAGTCTTTCCTATCTCCTCTTAATTCCATCACCTGCCTCTGTTAATTATTTCCTACATATTTTGTATATAGTTTGTTTGTACATATTTATTTGTATCTTGTCTCCCTCTTACATTTTAAACTCCTGGAGGGCAGGAAATTTCTTTTCCCTCTTTTTATATCCCCAGCATTTAACACAAGTTCTGGCACATAATACCTAATAAATATATTGAATTGAATGTATAGATAGTCATTATTTTGAAAAAACAAATCAAGGTTTTTTTGTGGAATGCAATCTCAATAAGATCCAATAGTGTAATGTGGGAGCCAAAAAAACTAATGCCATTTTGGACTACACTAAGAGATTAATAATTTCCAGGAATAGGGAAGAGATAGCACCACTATACTCCTGACTTTGTCAGACCTCATCTGGAGTAACACATATCTGGGCACCACAGTAAGGACACAGATAAACTGAAGAGTTTCAGGGATGGGCAATCAGAATGGTATAAGGTTTTTTGATTAAGATTGGTGGAAGGAATTATGGAATATATTCTTCTTCTCAGAAAAAAGAAGATTTCGGTGGGGCAAGATGTTTGTCTTTAAGTACGTGAAGAGATAATATATGGAGGAAAGATTATATTTGTTTATTTTGATCCCAAAAGGCAGAACCAAGAATCATGGGTAGAAATCTTAAAGAGATTAAAGGTTCAGTGATAGGAAAACTTCCTGAAAATTAAAGCTGATTAGTAGAATGGGCTCCCTAGGTTGCCCATCCCTTTTTCCCCATTCATATGGCTACCAGCTTACCTGAGGCCCTGCTCACCACCTGTCTTCACCTGCTACATCATCTCAATTGAATTCCCAGCTTCTTGCCTCTCTTCTATTTCTTCCTCCACATGTCTGACAAAATAATTTTCCTAAATCATGCATGTCTGATTATAGCAATTTTCTTCTTAAGAATCTTCAGGAACTCTTGTGTTTCTTTGAGGATAAACTAGCAATTCTTCAGCTAGTCTTTTAAAGCCCTTTACAACCTGGTTCTAGCCTACCTTTCTGGGTTTGTTTGAAACTGTTCCATTCACAAACTATATGTTTCAGACAAACTGACTACTTCCTATCCCCAAATCTAGCATTCCAATTTCCATCCCTCTGACTTTGCACAATCTATATTCCATCTTTAAAATGGATTTTTTCCTCTCCTCTATCTCTTGGAGTATTTGCCTCAGTAAAGATGTGGCCATCTCTTTTAAGAAGCATTTTCTAATTTGTCCAATTGTCATTATGCACTCTTTCCTCAAATTATGATGGATACACCTATTTCTTTCCATGTTGTATCCCCCAGTAGAATGAAAATCTCTTGAAGACAGACTGCTTTTATTTTGTCTTTATATCCCAGCATCTAGTAGAGAGACTTGCTCATAAATGTTTGTTCAATTGGATTAGATCACAAAACTATAGTATGTACTTCAGAAATCACAGGGGGAACTAAGTGACATAGTAAATAAAGTGAGGGGCCTAGAGTCAGAAAGATTATCTTCCTGCGTTTAAATCTAGTCTCAGACACTTACTAGCTGCATTACTCTGGCCAAGACACTTAACTCTGTTTACCTCAGTTTCCTCTTCTGTAAAATGAGTTTGAGAAGGAAATGACAAACCACTCCAGTATTTTTAGCCAAGAAAATGGGGTCACAAAGAGTTGGATATGACTGAAAACAACTGAATGACAACAGCAGAAATCCCTGGGGTATCTTATGATTAAACAAATCTAAAAATATTTCTTTGTAATGAGCATAAGCAATGAGGAGTCAATATGGCAGGCATAGTGGATCAATTCTTTGCAATCTGAGGATATGGGTTCAAATGTTGGTTCTGTCACTATTTGTATGACCTTGAATAAATCTTTTTATTTCCTTGGATCTTTACCTTCTTATCTATAAAATAAATGAATTGGACTAGATGACCTATAAGATTCCTTCTTAGGAAGCTCTAAACTTATGCTCTGGTGACTTATTAATGACCTTTTAAGGTAAAGTGTTCACCTATATTAATTCTGGGGGAAAGAGAAGCAATGTTCATTCATTGTTTCTATATCTAATAATGGAATATCTCTATATTAAGGCTAATTTTGAGAACTTAGCTAAATCTCATTTCAAAAGGAAAAGCTCCCATTGAAGAGCTATAATTAAATGAAGTCTTGTGAGTTAAAGATTTGAGAAAAAAATAAAAGGATTGTAATAGTCATAGAAAATAGGAAAAACTATTCAAATATTGATCATATCATTTGTTTTCAAAACAGTTATATATTGTCCAGTTGACTTTCTTAAAATTCAGAAGTAGGATATATGATATTTTAGCAAAGGAGGAAAATGACAAAAATTGATTATACATTTCTTATTAAGAAATGATTAATAATAGAATGAACAAGAAATTAGTTGTATCTCATATTTTAAATCTTTATAGATTCAAAAAACCTTAAAGCTAGAAAAGGAATTTAAATTTTTTACTTAATAATATTTTATTTTTTTCCAATTACATGTAAAGATAGTTTTCAAATTTTATTTTTGTAAAATTTTGAGTTTTAAATTTTTTTCTCCTTGCCTTCCCCTCCCCAAGATAACAAGCAATCTGATATAAGTTATATATGTGCAGTCATTTAAAGCATATTTCCATATTAGTCATGTAGTGAAAGAAAAATAGAACAAAAAAGGAAAAGGAAAGAAAGAAAAAGAAAAAAGTAAAAATAATATGCTTAGATCTGATTCAATCTCCACAGTTCTTTCTCAGAATATAGATGGTATTTTCCATTCCAAGTGTAATGGAATTGTCTTGGATCACTGCATTGCTGAGAAGAGCTAAGTCAATCTTAGTTGATCATCATACAATCTTGCTACTTCTGTATATAAAGTCCTCCTGATTCTGCTCACTATAAAATGAATTTTAAAAGCTACTCCAGTACTTTTCTTTCAAAGGTGTAGAAGCTGAGTTTTCAAGGGAAGTTTTATAACTTATCCAGTTTGATATAGTTTCTTAATAAAAGAAATATAACTAGAAACCAGCTCTTCTGATTCCTAGTTTAATATTCTATCCCCTACTCTATCTGGTGAGCTGGCTATACATAAAACTTCCTTTTGTCTTCCAAACAGTCTTGTTCCTGGTGTTCTTCTAACTATATTTTTTGTCAAAAATCACTGATTTTTAAAGCTTGTGGTTTCATGTTCTCATCTCTCTACATTTTTTATGGAAAAACTTAAGCATTGGCCAACAAAAGGTAATTTTTATATCAATGTTTCCATGATTTTGAGATCTTTTCAGTGTAGCTACTCCTCCATGATTCAGATAGCAATCCATTCAAGCCTTCTCGTGTAGTGGAAGAATCTCCCATATAAGATCTATTACCTGGCTATTTTGATTTTTTATGAGTACCAATTCAAAGCTCAAGCTGTCCATCTGTTATTCTTGACTCTTTCTAAAATATCGGCCCATCTGTTTCCAACCATGCATATCATGGATGATGTCTTCTATGCCATTATTATGACACAAGTCATAATTACTCATACACAATAGCCTCCTATTATCTACAGTGTATCTTTCCACTGATTTCTGAATCAACTGCAATTTTGGTATTTCATGATCTTCTGTGGTTCCCAGACATATAACATAAACAGGAAGATGCTGGTGTTTAAAAAAAAAGATAGCAAATTAATCCTGGCATACTAATCAAATTAGAGGAGCCAAGATGTGGCCCCAAAAGGGAAATAGGACTTATTATAGATTATTTTCTGAAGACTTCACTTCAATGTGCTGTTGCAGTTAATAATAATAACAAACTCAAAACAACCAAGTATTTGTAATGAATCATTAAGAAAGTGCAATGAAAACAAAACCTATAACATCATTGAAAATAAGGTGTAGCTCTAGCCTATACATGTTTTAGAAAGCTAAAAATGGAACTGGAATCATTTGGAGAGAGAGGCATTTGAAACAAAAGGTTTGGAATATTGCTATTTGGCTATTAGTTGGGATAGTGAATAGCAACCAGGACCTGGAATCAGAAAATCCAACTACCACCTCAGACATTCATAGCTATATAGCTCTGGGATAGCCACTCAACCTCTGCCTCAGTTTGCTCAGTGGTAAAAATGAGCATAATTATAGCAGTTAGCATTAGGCAAATGCTAGCAATAGTTATGGCTGTTATTGTTGCTGCTGCTGCTATTGTTGTTGCTACTGAAAACAGATTTTTAAAAATTTATAAATTCAATCTGAGAAAGACAGTGATGACATTTGAATTCAATAAAATTCTGATGGGTGATGAATGAGGCAAACTATGATAGTCATCTAAAACTAAACCTAGGAATTTCTTCTTGAAGTGTGGAAGAGAGTAGTTAACGAATCCAAAAAAAAGTAGCACTTTATATATTGCATATTATATGTGTTAAAACTCATTATTCAAAGGAGTGGTATGGTTTAAAAATAAAAATAATTTTAGAAAAGATTTCCATAAATTAATGGGTGAGAGTCATAACGAAATTTAATTTCTGATTCTGTATCTCTGCTCTATACATACATACATATATACACACACACACACATATATGAAATGTAAGTGAAGAAGATAATACCATAATGATGCAGTATGTTTAAATTCCCAGGCAGACAGCCTAGATCATTTAGGAAAATAGTAAACAGAAATACCAGGAGGAATATGAAGTCTTTTATTATACTTCAAGGATCTATTATTTCATCCATTTCTATTTCCTTTTCTGATGCAGATTGCAATCAATCCATGACTTAGTGGATGATTTAATAAATTCTAAAGGCCAAAAGAATTCATTCTTCAGTTACCAATCTGATGAGACTCTCTATACTTAGATAGTCTCTATAATGGGAGTTTTTTTTTTCTTTTCCCAGTATCCCTGTTTTTGCCTTCTAACCCATTTCAGAAGTCATAAGGTTCTAAACATTGAAAACTCCTGCTCAAGTATCAAACAAGTCTTACATAAGTTGCTCTAAACCAGAGGACATATAAAGCCTATGAAATCATTTGCGAAGACAACATGATAATGATAATGATGAGATGAAAGCTAGGTACAACAACCTCCCACTGATTGAGTTCTATAAGTGGATAATTTTTTAGGGCCCATGAATGATGTTATAAGTACCTAAATGGCCCTTGGAAGTAAAAAAAAAAAAGTGCCCCACCCTGCTTTAAATAAATGACTTTAAGTTTAAAACACCAGATAAATTTGAAGCCTAAAAAAGAGCATTTATTTAAGATCACAAGACCTGAATTAGAGTCCCATGGGATGATAAAAATAAAATATAGTCTCCACTCTTCCTCACTTGTCTGTTGTTTTCTAGGTGCAATGTTTATGTTAGATTTTCCTATCCTCTCCCAAAATAACTTCCTTCTTTTATATTCCAGAGCCACCCTATCCTAGTCCTATATTTTGCTGATTTATTTGAAACCAAAATATTGAGGAATGACAAACAGGATCGTTTCAGAGAAAGACATATTACTTGAGGAAGAATGGACAATTTATACAACATTATAAAGACAAACAACTTTCAAAGACTTAAGAACTTTGACCAAAGCAATGACCAAACACAATTCCAAAGTAGAAATGATGATGAAACCTCCTGACTCTCCTGACAGAGAGATGATGGATATAGGATACAGAATGAGACATATGTTATTGGACATGGTCATTGTGGGAATTTGTCTTGTTTGACTACACATAATTGGTTAGATTTGGTTTTTCTTTTTTAAAAAAATAAGGGTAAAAGAGAAAATATGTTTGTTGATTATTTTTAAATAAGCTTCAAAAAAGAAGAAATTGTTGAATGATATTGGAAATGATAATGGGAAACAAGAATGTCTTGATTACCACTATAACTTACACTCTTACCCGCCTTGTCTGTTGTTTTCTGGGTTCAATGTTTATGTTAGAGCTTCCTACTCTCTCCCAAAATAACTTCATTTATATTCGAGTCACCCTATCCTAGACCTATATTTTGCTGATTTATTTAAAACCAAAATGTTGAGAATTAATAATGAATAAAATGAATGAAATCAGTTCTTGGAAGTATAGCCAGGGATGCAATATTACCAAGAAAGATTGATGACCCAGAGATTCCAGAAGATGGAATGAGTGAAAAAGGAAATTAAAAATTTTCAAGAATAATCCTAATGATAGGTTATGCCTGTTAATTACAAACAAATGTAGCTAATGTGGAGAGATGCAGTGACAGTAGGTGGACTACTAGGTAATGAATTCTTTGGTCATGGTGATAAAGAAAGCTCTAAAGTGACCCTAGGTTCTACATTGGAATTTCGACCAATAGAGAAGCAAAAAGAGACCAAATGCTGTCAAGAACCACATGATTTTATAAGCTATCTATAAAATTTAACTTTTATTTTTATTTATACATTAATTTATTTTTATATAAATTTATACATTTAACTTTTATAATTCTAAATGGGAGATCTTTGTTCAAAAACCAATGACTTCATATTCTATTATAGTAACTACAATATTGTGAATATTAACATGCTTACATAAATGAAACAAAAAGACTTAAAAAGTAGTGACTAAAAGAGAAGACGATGCAAGTTCTCTAGTAAAAGAAACTTTACCAGAAATTTTAAATCTTTTACCACCTGGTTTCACTCTACTTTTCTACTCTTATATATAACACTATGTTACTGTATGTACTCTTATACATAACACTATTACCCCTTCCTGCACTTTACAATCCAGGCAAACTCGTCTTCTCTCTGTTCTTCATATTCTATGCTCCTTCTCCTTTTTCCATGCCTCTAAATAAACAACTATCATGCTTGCAATGTGCTTTTTTTTCTTACTTCACCACTTCTTAGAATCTTTTCACTCCAAATATCACCTTCAACATAAAACCTTTTCTCATCTCATTTATGTGGAGAATGAGGACTGCCTTTTTACTTTGCAAAAAAAAAAAACCCAAAAAACAAACAAAAAAAAAAAACCCATCGAAAAACCCAGCCCTTATTTTAATTTTGTATATATTTTATTTATACTTATAATGAATATGTGTCCACCTATGCAATGTAAATTCCTTGAGAGCAGAAATTATTATTTCAGTTTTGTCTTTATGTAATCAGTTCTTAGCTCAGTTGCTTCATAAATGTTGCTGATTGATTGAATGGCAGATAAAAGAATTGGAAGAGCAATTTCATTGAGTGCCCAGAAACAACAAGAAACAATTTCATAGGCTACTTTGTCATCCTGAGAACATAAGCAAACAAAACACCTTGAAGATATTTACTACTTTTGAGCCAACCAGTTGAAGAGGATCAATTAGAGAAATTTCATGAGGAGTTTGACAAAATCTCCCTAAAACAATTTCCTTGATATGCAAATTATTTTAGCAATGAAAAGACCTTGGAAAGCAGTATTATCAAATTCAAATATAAAGCATTTTGCAAGAATCTCTGCTAGTTGCATGTTATTTTAGAAAACTACATATTAACATTGTCAATATTCTATCTTATTTTTATTTATCTTGTTAAAAAAATTCCCAATTACATGTTAATCTTTCAAACTATACTTGAGAGTATTGTAGGATGTGAGTTTGATACTTCTGCTGAAAAATATGACTAATTGAGCCCAGAAACTGCCTCAATTGGTAGACTTGATGTTTTTGCTAAGCAAAGAGATATGATTATAATAGGAAATATTAGTTTGGAGTTAAAAGTTATTCAAAATGTTATGAGGAAAGTTACAAGCAATAATATTTCAGAAAACAGTGAAAACCAAAGGCTTTTATATGAAACTAGAAGAAGGATTAAACCAAGATATTGGATTGATAGATTCAAAAAGAGCCAGTGTTTTTGCACTTCTCAAAAAAGTAAGAAAAAAAAAAAGAAATTCTAGGGAAGAAAACCAGCTAAAAATTGCACAACAAATAACAAAAATAGAAAATGAGCAAGTGAAGAAAAGTACTGGTCTCTTACATTCTCCCCCCCCCTCCCCGCAAAAGATTACAGGGTTTCTGAAAATAATACTCACGTATCAAGAACAATGAACATGAAAATCAAAATGTGATATGTGCAGTTTTTAACTTTTTCACTGCCTAAAATGTTCTTGCCTTTCATAGTTCACACATAGTTTCCTTAGCTTTCTTCAAGTCATCTAAAATCTCATCTGATTTAGGAGGTCTTTTTCCAATCCTTTAGTCCTTTAACTTTGAAATTACCTTCCACTTAACTAGAGAGACAGAGACAGACAGATTGAGAGATTTTGTTTTTCATCTTGTCTCCCTTATTGAAATATGAAGCTCTTCCTTTCTTTGTATACTTGGCACAGTGCCTGACACATGGTAACTACTTAATAAATGTTGAGTAGTTAAGCAATTGGCAGAATTTGAAATAGCTTATAAATTAAAGGCATAACATCAGAGAATCAGTGTGATGTGGGACAAGGTATTAAACTTACAATCAGGAAGAATTGGGTTAAAACAGTGTTTCCAATACTTACTAATTATTACCCTAAACAAATGACTCAATCTCCCTGGATTTCAGTTTCCTTATTGCTAAAATGAGGACAAATTAGATCTGATGGTCCCTAAGATTCCCTCCAACTCAGAATCTACAGTTCCATCATAACATAATTGACTGACCTCACTATCTCAGAGCCAGGCCCATTTCATTTTATACCTCCTATTTCCAAGTTTCTCAGTGACTCTGAAGGATTTGGGGAGTCTTTTATCTTACCATCAGCTCAAGCCCTAATTTACTCTATTCCCTTCTTTTTTAAGGGGTGATTCAAAAGAGTAGTGACAAGCACACTAGTTCCATTTAACTACTTTATATTGAATTAGCTTGTACAAAGGAATATTTCCTTCAAAGCTACAGCAAAAATAAACTTACAAACATCTTTCCCAACAATTTTGAGGCATAATGCCCAACTACAGTGTCCGAGGGGAAGGAAGAGAAGAGTAGGTTCACAGTTTAGCCCAGTTCCTAATTGGCACTGATCCCACTGAGTTCCTGTCTAAAACCTATTTCTGCTAGACTGCCATTCCAGATTCCCTGCTCTTCAGTGCCTCAGTCCTAAATTGGCTAATATACTTGACCCCTATAGCTCAAACTCCAGAGACTTTATGCACTAGAGACTAGAAAAGAAAGAACAAAAAGGACTAAATCAAATATGCATCCCTGTATGTTAAGATCACATCACATCAGGAGAGGAAAAAGAACATAAAGCCTTTCCCATTTTACCACACAGTGTAAGTGAATGAATCATCTCCTCCCACAGAAGATCCACTCACATTTCAGTACTCCAGTAAATCAATCAATAATCTACAAGCATTTATTAAGCATCTACTATATACCAAGCACTGTGCTAAATGGTGGGGATAAAAATAAAGACAAAAGATAGTGTCTTGACAACAGATTAGTTGAGAGATAAAGTAAGAAATAGTAAGGAATCTAGAATAACACCTAGATTTCTGAGCTTAAGGAAGTAGGAGGAACTAAATAATAATACAGAAGTTTGGAAGGGAGAAGATTTAGAGAGAAAGATAATGAGTTTAGTTTTAGATAGGTAAAATTATCTCTTACAGCAGGAGATATATTGGATGGGAATGGAGATAGAAGGATCACATAGGATTTTTTGAGGATAGAGGAAACATAGACACATTTGTACATTTAGGAAGGAAGGAGTCAATAGGCAGAGAGAGATTGAAAATAAGTAAAAAAGTGGGGATCCCAGAAAAGAAAATATTTGAAAGGAAATGGAGTGGAGTGGGATCACTTGTGTATGTAGAGAGAGGTTTGTCTTGGTAAAGAGAAGGGTCATGAGACAGGGGTAAAGGAGGAGACAGTGATAGAAGGTATCTGAGTAAATTAAGATGAGGAAGAAGAAAGAAGTAGGAGTCACAGTAAATGGCCTCAAATTTTTTTTTTGGTAAAACATGCGGCAAGATTTACAGCTAAGAGAATAAAGAAAGAGAAACTGGGAATTTTCAAAAGGAATTTAAAGAAAAAATCTTGAAAGAACTATTGTGAAATGTGAAATTGTGAATTGATAAGAGAAGTTTACATTATGTAGCAGTAGTGAAAGTCCACTTGAGGTTACATAACATAAATCTGTAATGGACTCAGTCAGAAAGATTATAAAATTTTCCCCCCTTCGTACAGTAGCACATGTTCCTTTCAAATTACACTACAATTTTTCATATTCTGAACCTGTGAGGACTGGTTTCCATATCTGAAATATTTTCCCTTCTTACCTCAACTTTCTAGTCTTCTTCAAGGCTCAGTTAAAATCCCACTTTCTACAAAAGAGATCCTCACATTTCTAGTGACTTGTATGTACATAATTACATCTTATTTGTACATGGTTATTTTTATACTATACTTTCCTTATCCTTACCTCCTCACCCCTTCCACACCTCCATTACAATGGGAGATCTTTCTGGGCATATATGTTATATATGGAATATATGTTTGTTTTTCTTTGTATGCCCTGATGCTTAACACAAGCACATAGTAAGTGGTTGATAAATAAATGTTTATTGACTAACTGAACTCAAAATGAGGCATCAGAATAGGACCATCATGGGGTGAAAAAGTTGTTTTTTTGTAGTAGATATAATTTTATTGTATGAGAATTTTTTTCAATTTTCTAATCTGTAATATGGAAAAAATAATGGCAGATACTTCCCAGAACTGTTGTGAGGAAAATTGAGGTAATATTTGTACAGTACTTTGCAAGCTTTAAATGCTAGTTATTGTTGTTCTTATTATTATTAAGTCAAAATTAGAATTAATAAGTTTAAAGGGTAGCAGAGCATTCAGTTTTCAGTGTAATAGATGCTGCTCTTTATAACAACTTTACTATGCATATAAACCATAAAATGAAATCTTTATCTAGCTTTCCTTTAACAAGGAAACAGGAGTCTACTATTCAGAATTATTTGAATGTTAGAACAGAGAACCTATGTCACAACAGGGAAATTGAGTGATTAAACCAAGACAGGATGCTAATGCTAACGGGTAAGCAAATTGTGCTAATGAATGGCAACAATCAGCAGCCTTGAATAGTCACCTTAATAATCAATACTTTGTTGGAACTTTTACCTATCATTTCTTTTAAGGAATGCCTTGTTTTGAACAATCGTTTTAAATCCTAGTAAACTGAAGAATTAATTAGCAAGCATGGAGGCTCAGCTAACTAATGCTTGAGTCTGTTAAGCCATCTGCTCAGGAGCACCCACTTCAAATGTTGGCACTCCTGAAGGATGGGTGTGCAGAGTAGTTGTGTTTCTTAGACAAGTAGCTGTTTGGTGCTTAACCACTGGCACATTCAAATAGACTCAAAATAACATAAATTTGCTTTGGAACCTGTCTATGAAATTTCTGAACTTCTACTACACAACTTGTCACTGGCACTGTTCAACACTGATTTGTCCTCTAATAGTTCCCATGTGCTCTTTTGTCTCCCAATGAGATCCAAGCTCCTTGAGGACAGGAGGGTCTATGCAGTGGGACTTGTTTGTTTTTCACACCATTGGTCATGAACAGATGTGCAATAAGTACATCTAAGTCACTGATGAATGTGCCTCTTGATGGCTCTCTTGGCTTTGGTGTCACACTGCTGACTCATTTGGAGTATTCAGGTCATTTGAAAGTCCCAGATCTTTTTTTGTATCAAAATTGGCATCCAGTTATCTCTCTCTAATCTTGTGTTTGTGAATTCAACTTTAAAAAAAATTTTTTTTTTACTGGAAATGTGATTTTCACTGTGAATTCCTAGAGAAGAATGTCCTCTACCTAAATGATGCAAAGAGCACCTCTTCAGCTATTTCTAATTATAGGCAGTTATGTAGAGACAATGAGAAATTAAGGCACTTGCTTAAAATCACACAGCGAAGGATGCACGAGAGACAGGGCTTCAACCCAGCTTTTTCTTGCCTCTAAGGTCAACTCTAACCATTATTGTCAGTGTTTCTGATGATGACTTTCTAAACCAAGTGAAAAACATCACATTTCCCCCTTGGATTTCATCTTAATAGATTATTAGATTAGCGATCCCTCTAATTTGTCCAAGATCTTTTTGGAACCTGACCGAATGTGTTAGTTATATTTCTCACTTGTATTTTCTTAAATTTTATTGACTATATCATCTTCTCATTTATCTTTGTCATTTTTTTTTAAGTTAGTTACTATTGGGACCTTAATTCTCAGGCAGACTGGGAATAATGAATGAGACAGGCCCACTATAAACTCTAGGGAGGAATTCAAGCAAAAGAGGACAAGCTATGAATATAGTTATTAGAACTGGGGGAAAACAAAGCAGAAGCTTATACACATGGAAAGAACAAGAGGCTACATCTCAATAACAGATACTGACATCTGGAAGAAAACCTATACATCCTCAGGCTTCTAAAAGAAGAAACTACACAGTTCCAGAGAGGGCAACAGACAGAGGTAATGGTAGAGTGACAAAGAGTTCTGCGACTAAACCAGAAGTAGCAGGAATTTGAGCCAGCAGCAATTATAGAGTGACAGAGAAGCTCCTGAGTAATACTTATCTTAGCTCCTGAGTGAAGCTAAGTATCTAGAACAGGGTTCTTGAACCTAAGAAAGAAGCTCCTGGATTAAGAGGTAGTTAAAGGTGAGAATCAGCGAAATGTAGGGCTACACTTTTGGGGAGAAACAAAAACAGACTTTGCCCTGGTGGTGTAAGACAAATGGACTGAGTAGATACAAATAAAAGGGTTGACTCTCTAGTGACCTATAATGTTTTCTCTTCTTGTGGTACAGGGCTCAACTTTAAGATAGTAATATGAGTCTGGAATTCTATAATGTTTCCTGGTGAAATAAGGTTTAATGAAGAGGGGAGAATAATATACATATTTTTTTACTTTTATGAGCTTCTGTATCAGATATCTTGTCTAATTAAATAAAGCCTATCCTATATTCATTCTGTTAATTTGAATGCTTGAATGGGAAATGAGAACTCATTTTCCCTTTATAGTGACAATTTTGACAAGACTAGAATATGATATTAGCAGGAAAACTCTGGGATTGGGCATGAGTCAGAGAATAATTAATGAGAAAATCCTAAAACTGACCCCAGGACATACAAGCTCTTGGTACTGTTCCTATATTATATGTACAAATAAAAGTGGCTTTTCATAGAATCCCAAATTTAGAAAGGACCATATCAATCATGTAATTGAATCCTATTATTTTACAAAGAGTTTAATCTCAAGAAGAGGAATTGACCTGACCAAGCTCATTCATCTGGTCAGTAGAAGAACTGGAATTAGGACCCAGGTCTCCTAATTCTAAATTCAGTGTTCTTTCCATTAATTATACTTGTACTTTCATTTCATTTTATAATATTTTTTCTGTTTATTTTTCAGGTGTGAAAAGGGGGCAAGGAAAATGGGGGGAAAGGCCACAAGATTCATTAAAGTCTTTTTTTTTAATAAATTAGTCTTTAATATTAACAGCTAATAAAACCCAAAATCTAGTGGTCTTTACTAAATCATGCCTAAGAAGTATTCATTTACACGCTATAGTTAAGCTAAACCAGAAATCAAATCTGACATATTTTAGTCTTCTATCCTATAACACACTTTCCCCATGACAGATAGATTAACAGCCCTTTTGAGAGTTTTCTCAACAGGATCTTTCAGGGCTATCATCAGAGTTATTCCAGACCTGTCATATCTCAGTGCAATGGTCAGTTTCAGACTGTTATTCTGAGAAACTCTGATCAATAAATATGCTTCCCCAGAGGCACAGAGTAAACAAACTACAAGTCATGATAAACCTTCCCTGGCATTGCTCATTTTTCCAAATGCTCTAGATGGCACACACTTATTACTCCAACCCTTTGCTATTAATAAGTCCTCTAAGAGCAAAAGAAAAACCTCTAATTCCATCCAGATGCAAGCCATGTGTAATACTAAGTACCTTATCCCTGATGTACCAGTTAAATTATTGAGAACGAGCCATGACTCAGATGTTCTTAAGCATTCCTCTTTGTCGAGAGAATCGGAAACTGAGGAGTCTGGGGGAGGCTGACTCTTGGCAATTCACATACAAGCTCATCTACTGTAACTCATATCATTGCATAGCAATGTATTTTTCTCTCCTCACAGGGGAAGGTAGTTACCATTGAAGAATAAACTCAGGAATTCAGTTCCTCATCTTCCAACTCCCTCAGAGGAAAATAAAATGCATCACACTGCAAACCAGACCAGTCATCAAAAAGATATTTGTAAACAAGTCCTCTGATGCAGACTATGGTAACCTGACTTTCTATAGGCACTGGCATTTGAAGAACACTATTCTGTCAGGTCCAATCAAAGAAAATGAGAATGTGTACCAGAGAGGCTCTTGTATTCCAATCTTAATTATTTGAAGAAGAGCAATAATATACCCAGACAAATGAGTGATTTTCAACTTTCCCTTGCTCTTGACAGAAACTGGAGTCTCTGGTCCTTAGACAATCAATGAACCTTCATTCTCATTCCTTTTTGGCCATCATTCCCTTTTGTAATGATTGTCTAAATTCTTGGGGCAACTGAGAAAAGAAAAATGAATTTATTTTCCAGGAAGATTTTTCTAGAAACAATGATATGAGGGAAATGGTATTGGGAAGAGGTGAAGAAAGCAACATCTGTTAGTCATTAAATGATTTAGATGAAAAGTTTGTTTAGATCCACCTAAAAAGGAAAATGATTTTGTTAAGAAGAAAAACATATGAATAGAAGTGACTTCTTGATGTGGCATAATCAGTAGCTATTTGAATTCAGTTATAACTGATAGAGGAAGCTGGTCATCATAGAGAAGATTTTAAAGGGCAGATTATTGTAAAATTCTCTTTCTCGTCTTGGGGTCTGTTTCTGGTAGTTAGAACAAATAGCAGGGGCAAAAAATGTTTGAGCCTGAAATTTTATCAAAGAAATAGACTTTTTGAAAGTATTCAGAAATTATTTGACCTAAAAAAATCTACTTTTTTGAGTATGATATTTTTGAGTAAACTCATTATAGTATTTGGAAAATAGAAAAGTACATCTATATACTTCATAGTGGGCAACTAGATGGCAATGGATAAAGAACTGGGCCTGGAGTCAATAAGACCTGAGTACAAATCTGACCTCAGATCTTTACTAATTGTATAGGCTTGGACAAGTCCCTTTATTCTGATTGTTTCAGTTTCTTCACATGTAAAATGATCTGGAAAATGAAATTGTAGATCACTCCAGTCTCTTTGTGAAGAAATCCCCAAATGGTGTCATGAAGAATCAGAAATGACTAAACAAACCACAGACTTCACAGAATTGGATTTTTCTTCAGATCCTTCAAATACTTCACTGTATCTAGTTCTTTTCTTGTTGTTTTAAAATTTCAGAACTTGGAAAAAAATAATAAAATATGAAGACCCTAATCACAAGTGATACAACTAGAAAATGCATTCAACTTTTGTTATAATAATCACATCACTATGCAGAATGACTAATTCTCCAAATGGGTAAAGGAAGTCAGACCTATGAGTCAGGGACTGAATGATCCCAATGAATGAAAACAAAGTTTATTCTTTTCCCAGATGGGATGTATTTTATTTTTAAAATATTTATGAATGATTATTAGTTCTATGTCTAAACTTTATTAATAGCTTTCCTTCTGCATGAATTTCTGAATAGTGCTATGTAATTCTGAATGCAATATTACTTCACATATGCATTCCATAATATTATTGAATCTTCAAGTTTGAAAGAAGCACTGAGATAGGAGCTAAGTCATTTTTCATTTTTAAGAATACAGTGTTTAATTTTAATGTCTCTTTCACTAATTCATTCCAGTGATCAAAAGCTGTCAGTATGTGAAAAGAAACACATCTGCATAACCAATCCAAGGACTGGATTTAGAATCATAACTGGGTTAGAAACCCAGATTTTCCACTTATAGCACCTTGGCAAGTCACTTAACCTTTTTTTTTTTTAATCTCAGTTTCTTCATCTGTAAAAATAAAGTTGTTAAAATACTAGACATTTCTAAGATTCCATCTAACTCTAAATCAGGGGTCCTCAAATTTTTTAAATAGGAGGCCAGTTTACTGTCCCTCAGACTGCTGGAAGACTGGACTATAGTAAAAAAAAATTATATGGAGCTACAACATGTATTTAATGACTAAACTTAAGCATTATAAAACATTTGAAATATATGAGCTATTTCTACAAAATGCTAAAAGTTGAAATCAAGAGAGATAATCAAGTAGTTGAAGGGTTTCCATGTTATCAGAAAATAAATCATTGAGACTCATATTATATATATATATATATATATACATATATATATATATACATATATATATACACACACAATCAAAAGTACTTTCATTCAACAGCTGTTTATTAAGCATTTACTACATGGAATTACTCCTGGACATGATACTTGCCTTCAAAAAATTTACAAACTAGTAGGGGTAGATCATATACTATTAAAGATGGAGGGAATATAGAAATCACATAAGATAACTCCCTTATTTTTCAGAATAAGAACCTAAAGCCAGCATAGCATTCAATTCAACTAAAAAAATACATTAAGTCCCAACTACTTATAAGGCAATACCTAATTTTACATAGCACTATAAGGTTTGAAATGTTCTTCACATATTTTTCATGAGCTTCTTAATAATCCTGTATGGTAAATATTAGAGTAATTATTATAGCCATCTATCAGATTGGAAATGAGGATCAGGGAGATTAGAAGATTTAACCATGGGTTGCACTCAGAATGAAAAGATGGTTGTAACCACCAAAACATATGGACAAGAAAAGTATAAATTTAAAAGAAGGGAGCTAAAACCTCCTAGAAAATTGATCTTGAAACTTAGTGAAATAATGAGCTACCAAATAGCTATGATCATGAAGGGTTTTACAGGTCCAAGAGCTAAGAACCATTCATAAATCCATTTGGGTACAGAGGATGGTAGAAAGTGGTTAACAACAAAGCAGTTAAGAAAGAAACTGCTGCAATTTAAATTAAGGTAATATAAACTCTGACAGAAAGAGAAAGCAGACTTGAAGCTTTGAACCTTACCTAACTTGAAGTTTTAGTTCTGAAAAATGTTTAATGCCAAGATATTTAGAATTAGTTAAAATTATTGAAACCTGGTTTTAAAAAAAATGATTAAACTAAATAGTATTAAAAAAAAACAGTTAAAGGATATTGAACAAGTATTCTCTTTTACATCAAGGGAATCAGGGGTACAGCACTGCCACAATCTGGAAAATATGCATAAAAAAATTTGGTCCTCCCTTCATACTAGAGAAGAAATCTGAATTATTATGGTATTAAAAATAAAATATGTTAATATTATATAATACTATGCATATACTTGATACATTTCTTAGTTTCTAAATTTTTTCTTCATCAACTGCTGATCTTTGCAAGTTGTCTGCAGCTTCTGCAAAATTTCCATTTAATTTCTTATGTCAACCCTCAATACATTGAAATTGTGAAGGAGAAAGTTGCAATGTGCAGGGAACAACTCTACATAGTTGCAATTAAATGTTTATATTTCTTTAACTCTTGCTCTAAATTTGTATATTAGAGTATTTAATTTTTAACTATTAATAAAGTTATCCTTTTAAAATATCATTGTGAGATAGAATTTTATATTCTCTTTAATTCAGTTAATCATAGTTACGAAAAACGTAGGAGATTAAACTATTTACAAATCCCATACCATTTCCCACCTGGTGGCAATTTGACCTAATTTCAGTTATGATACCTAGAAAGAGTTCAGAATGCTATCCTATTAAATCTAACAGGTTTATCTATAACTCTAAAGATCATAAAGACATTAGATTTTACTTATTTGTTAATGAGAATAATGACTAAATAAATATAAACCTCCAAAATGGGAAGATTTGAGGGAAAAGAAAAGAAATTGATAATTCAGCAGTTTCTTTATTAAATTTAAGTCACTTTGCCAAGCCTTTTGAGAGACAGAAAATTTAAGTAAAATAGTAGTTAATATAGAGTATCATTATGAGCTTATTCTAGTAAGTTATGGAAGAATACATTAAAAGATGGCACAAAAGAAATAAAAGCAAAATGACATATAAGGGTCTAAGTAGAAAGGATTGTTAACATATCATGAAAATCAGAGAAAACTTCATGGAATTTGAGCATTTTTAGTTGGGTTCCAAAAGATAAGTGGAAATCCAGTGGTACTTAAATAAAAAAAGGTTAAAGGAAGATTTGTTTGTTTTAGGATTTAGAAAACCTAACTATGTTTATAGATAGATTTAAAAAGCATCAGCAGAGAGAGTGAGAATAAAGATTATAAAAGAACCAGAATTGTGGAAACAAATTATTAGTGGAGGAGGTAGGAGGGAATGGGGGATCAAGATTTACTTCATATATAGGAAGAAGTTGAAAGAACTCTTCAGAGTCAAATGAAAGACAAAAGTTACGGAAACTCCTTTGCAGGGCCTTATTCTTTTCAATGGAGAGGCAAAATTGTCTACTGTAAATATGGATGATAAGAGAATAATTGGAATATTGAGGAGAAAGCAAAAGGTTTGACATACTTTTTATAAGGAAAGAGAGTCACTAAGAAATTAGTAAAGAATTTCCAAGTGTAAGTGAGGTTATTTGACATAAAGGTATTATAAAATTAGATTAAAATTAGATAATTTTATGAAGACCTGGAGAACTTATCATTAATATATCAAAAAAGGACTTTATATTTTTGAATGACTTTATTGTTATCATACTAGCAGACCTAACAGAGTCCTTAGGAGGAATAGAGTTGGAAACAGTAACAGCAATCAATGGTCATTTACTTCTGAAGACTTGTGCATCTCATGCACGACTCTCTCAACACCAACTCTGTATTTCATTTATCTAAACACCATAAGACTTCATGGCTATATCTTTGTAGCAAACATTGCCATATAATAGACTACATGGTTGTAAGGAGAAGAGACAGAAAGGATATGAGAGTGATAAAGGCAATGTGTGGTGCACAGTACTGGACTGATCATAGACATCCTCTCCAAGATGAATATTCACATTCAAAAAAAGTGGCAATTGCAAGGTGAAAAAGACTACCAGAAAAATTAATGTCAACAGATTAGAGTGCTTCTCTGAAAGGGAACAGTTTGTTGCTAACTTAGTAAGTTGAGCCAACACACAATTAGCAATAGTAGAGCAGAAAAGGAGTGGGAAGCTTTCAGAGATTTAATGTATAGTACAGCAATTGCTTATCTGAATCAGAACACTTGCAAACAAGACTGGTTTGATGAAAATAATGGAGAAATTCAGAAGCTGCTTAATAAAAAATGAGAATTCCTCAGGGTATACCAGCAAGATACTTCATCCATCTCAGCAAATGGGGAAGATTTGAATGCTGTAGATAAGTTCTTTTACCTTGACAGTATAATTTCCAGGGATATGCACATTGGTAGTGAAGTTGACATATGCATTGCCAGAGCCAGCTTAGCATTCAGGAGGCTCTAAAGGAAAGTATAGGAGAACAGAGGTACTATCAAACTGAAGGTCTATAGATCCATTTTGCTGATGTATGCCTGTAAAATATGAACAATATAACAGTGTCACACCAGGAAGCTGAATCACTTTCATTTGAATTGTCTTAGAAAGATTCTGAAAATCACCTGGCAAGATAAGAAAACAGACACTAAAGTTCTTTCTCAAACTGAACTGTCAAGCATTCCAACTCTACTGCAGAGAGTGCAACTCCATTGGGCTGCCACATTATTCGACTGCCAAAATTACATTTGCCAAAAAGACTATTCTTTGGAGAACTTACACAGGGCAAGTCTCACAAGGTGGTAAGAAAAAGCAATACAAGGACATTTTCAAGGTATGTCTTAAGAACTTTTGAATCGATTGTATGACATGGGAAACATTTGCACGGGACTGCCCAACATGGCATGCCCTCATCAGAGAAGATGCTGTGTTCTATGGACAAAACAAAATTGAATTAGCTTAGAGGAAATACAAGATGGGCAAAGTTAGAGAAGCCTCCCAAATGTTCATAGGGACTATTTGTGTCCAACTTGTGATAGAATATTCTGAGATCAGTCTGATCAACCCCAGTCAGACACATTAAGTTTACTCAAACATAATGAGGTCATTTTGGTCCTCTCCAAGAACTAAGGAAAATAACCAACTAACCAACTAGTCATATAAAATTAGAATAATGTAGTTATCTCCAATTATTGTGTATTTATCTGAAACATCAATTGTTAAGTATTGAAAGGATAGAAGTAGGGAGTTGAGAGGAAAAATGGGGTTAAGTGTGCAGGGGGAGGAAAGGCATGGGAATAGAGATCAATTCAGATTACATCCAAAGTATTGAATTCCATTCTGGATACCATATTTTAGAAAAGCTAGAGAAGCTGGAGAACTTCCAGAAGACAACACTTAGAAAGGTGAAGAGCCTTGAATTCATATCATATGAAGATTCATAGATGGAACTGGGGATATCTATTCTAGGGAACAGAGGACTTAGGGGAAGGATGAGTTGTTTCCAAATATTTAAAGGACCCACATGAAAAATAGACTTAGATATAATCTTTTTGGTCAGAGAGCAGAACTAGGAATATTTTAAATTTGTATTCCCAATGTTTAGCATAATAGTTGACATATATCAAGTGTTTAATAAGTGATTTTTAATTCATTCATTCAGTAGTTAGAAGTTGAAAATGGGCAAAATTAGCCATTGTAGAAAGAAAAATGTCCAAACACTTGTAGCTATCCATAAAATGCCTTAGGAGGTAATAATTTCCTCTTCCCCAAGAGTCAAGTAAAGACTGGGATTCTACTGATTGAGTGGTAGGGGAAAAAATGCTTTATTTGGAATCAAAAGACTTGGGTTCAAGTCTTCTGATATGATACAATGTCCTAATTCAAGAAATAAGCCTAAAGATGTAAGTAAATAAATGATAATACCAAAGAAATATTATTTATGACAAGATACCTAAGCCAAAATCCAGAAGAAAGAGGAAAAAACACAACATCAAAGGAAAAAACCTCAAACAAGAAACAACACTAACTTAGCCACAAGATCTATGAGAATTTCTGGAAGAAATTAAATTTTACAAATTTTAAATGATTTTTAAAACCATATTATAAATGAAATGAGAACTCTCAATAAATGAACAGTTTAGTACAGGATGTACAAAATTTCATATAAGATGGTTTACCTGAAAATTAGAATGGACCAAATAGTAAACAGTTTCCACAAGATAAAAAGAAATAATAGAATTAAATTTTAAAAAAAATCTAAAAAGAAAGAGACAATTTAAGATATTTCCTTTCAGATAATAACCATTCTTGCTACCTGTGTGGGCTTTGGGGATGTCACTTAATCTCTCTGAGCCCCAGCTCCTACTTTATAAAATGAAGAGGCTAGGCTAGATAGATATTTATAAGCATTTCTTCTACCTGGGAAAAGATTCTTGTTCAATTATGGATTTAACTGGTTCATTCAAGCAGGACCTCAGAGGATCCAACCTGGGGATTCTGTGAAGAAAAGAACATCATTGGACCTTTGAGTTAAGCTCTTAAAATAACTTTCAACACTAGGGACAGTTTCTTCCATTTATCAGCAACGTCTCTGCCTATTGTTCTCATAATCTCATATTTGTCTAGATCCATATCACAGACATAACTATGACATATGAAAAGAAATGGCTTATATTCAAGCTAGGAAAAGTGAAGATGTGATATGCATCTCAAGGACTGAGTACTTTTACAAGTAGATTCTGGTAAGATCTGTTTTTATGAGCAGAATGGATGCAAGATTAATTTCCCAGAAAAGTTATGACTTAGAGGATTATGAGAAAAAGAAAAAAGTAATTTGCCAGATGAATAAAATCTTTTTTTTCTAAACATAGCAGTCTGCAATGAAAGAGTCTGTAGAAGTAGAAGTAAAAGGGAGGGGGGGGGAGTGAAGGAGTAATTAACTGTGATTGACAAGAATGAAGCCACAACAAGTGGAGGAGGATAAAGATATGACAGAGCTCAACTGAGAAGTGGGCTTGATGACTTGGCAGTGAAAATAGATCTAACTAGGCCCACCTGGAGTGGATAGCAACAAAGAAAACATTTGCAATTGACTGAAGATTTAATTAAGTAGAAAATAATACGATATTTGGCTAGTTGTACTATGTCTTGGACCCAAGTCTTCAAGTTCTTTTGAAATTGTGCAATGGGCAATGACTGACTTGTTTATGCTTCTGAAATATGAACTGGTTTATTGTTTTTATCTTGGGACTTACCCAGATTTTATTTTCTGGCACTTTAACTTTTATCTCCAATGTCTCTTTGTACTATCATGATTGTCTCCTTTACTACATAAATATTTGAAAGGTCCTATAGCCTCACTGATGGGGTTATTCCTCTAGCAATAGAGAGCATTATTCATCCATGATGAGTTTTCTGAGATTCTTTTTTCCCATTCTTCTATAATGTATATTTTAAGACTAAGTTTCCACATTTTTCTTTGGCTAGAAATATAGAGCAATTCATGACTCCAATCTCACTACTGATCAGCATGGAAAATTTGACTTGCTCTATTTTTAATGTGGGCTAGTTTGCCCTTCTTTAAGAAATCGGGTGGCCCCTAACTTCCAGGTATTCATCATAATGATGTCAGACTCAATGTAGATCCAATCACATTACTTCAACTCAGAACTCTCAGTCTCAAGATTGATATCCCTCAACTTTACTCTCTCCCAGTAGCTGTTACTATTATCCCTTTCATAAATTCTTCATAGTTACATAACATCACTGGAAGAATACTATTATTTAAAAGATGAGCTTGTATGTCAGAGACCACCTAGGCATTTTTGAAAGCATTGTACCATTTTCCAGCTATAATCTAGCATATTCTGCTCCTTGTTTCCATTGTTCAATTAATGTCTAGGATAAAAGTACTGATGAACTAATTTGATTCTGCTCTAAAAATGTTTCACTGTATATTTTGACTTTTTAAATTAGTAACAATACTTTTATGATATACATATTCCTTATAATTATTTTGAACTTTCTATACTACACTAATTCAATTCTCCTAACAGTCCATCATTCTTCTACATATTTACAAAACCTATCTTGCATTTTTTTGCCATAAAGAATTCATTCACCTTAGAGCTTCCAATATTCATTTTTGAAAGCCTCCAGTCCATCTGTTACCATCTCTTTAGATATGTGATTTTATTACCCCTTGTTGCTTTCTCTAACTTTTGGCAAAAAAAAAAAAAAACATCCTCCACTAAGCCTACTTATTTCATGTGATAAAAAATTTATCAAGTTTTTGTCAGATTACCTCAAACAAATTACTAAGCAGCTCTATGAATGCCTATATTTATCATAACACACTTGTTAATATTGTCAACATCAAGACAAGTGATGTATCATAGATAAAGGAAGTTTGGACAAGAAATAATCAAAAAAGGGATGGGAATTTTAGGTTTAAAGACCATCACTTGAGTGTAAGGCAACTGTCTAAACAACTGTTTAAAGGAAGGCAAAAAGCTAACAGGCAGCTAAGAAACTGATCCACAGGTTCAGAAAGTAAGACAAGTCCCTAAATGAATGTAAGTATGAAACTCTATTCTTCATGCAGTTCAACTAAAGTTAATTTGGAGAGTTTTTTTCCTACATAGAAGAAAAAGGAATCCAACCTTTATTTGATTGCTTTTTTCTCTGTGAAACACACTTTGAGGTCTGGATTAGATATAATGAGCTCATACCAATCAGGACAGCATGGCCCCAGGGCAAGAGTTTCAAAACTAAAAGATTTAGCTCCTCCAAGGCTTTCTCTTTGGAAGTCTGGTTGAATCACAGTGGAGCTATGGAAATAATTACAGGGCAGAAGGGCCAGAAGTTGGCCAGGGTAAAACATGGTTAGGGATACAAGGTCATGTGGGTCATTTGCATCCTCATCATCACCAGAATTTTCTTTTTCAATACATTTGGGAAGAAGAGTGCAAAAATAATATTAAAATCAAGTGTGAATCTTGATGAAACAAAACATCTTCCTGGTTCAGCTGTCATTCTCCTTGAAGCAGCTGAAGAAACATATTTGTCCAAAGATAGATTGATTATTGCTATGATTTCTTCAAATTTAAACCAAACATCTCCAGAACCAGAAGTTACTGTGAATATCAGTTGAGACCAGCCTTAAACCCCTTAAACTGAATTTAGGGAAAGGATCTCAATGTCATTAACTCTAAACTGAAGCAGCTATTAAGGAAAGGGAAGATCTGAAGAGAGAGACACCTTAGCAGATGCAATAAACCTTGAAGACCTTCAGACTCTCTCACTTCTACATCACAGAATCTATCCTGTGAGTCTCAACTATGCTACTCTTCTAATCCTCTTATTCTTTTCTTAGCTATTCCTAAACATGGCTTAACAATGGAATCTGTTTTCCAGAAATGATTCCTGTTTGCTCTAGGTCCATAATCCTCCAGAGTCTCCTAACACTTAGGTTCCAACTCTAATTCAAGATAATCTTAGTAAATTCCTCAGCTCTCCTATACTGAACTATATATATATATATATATATATATATATATATATATATATAATGCAAATAGAGGCTGAAAGAAATAGATTTTGTGTGTGAATGTGTGTGTGTGTGTGTGTGTGTGTGTGTGTGTGTGTGTAAAGAAAACTCTTGTTTTCTGTTTCCTTATAAATGTACAAAATATAATTTAGAGTGAACAGAATATCATAGAGGCCCTAGGTGATTTGATTATCTCCTAGCGGTTATGTGCTTGTTGTTCTGGATCTCCCCTAGGACACCATAGCCGAACTATAGTTATTAAGCACACTTTTGATCAAGAAAAAGATTGTTAATAGTGTAAACTAGTGAGACACTATTATAACTATTTTTTGCAGCTCCCCATACTAACTTATACAATGCTATGTACAAGATAGGATCTTAAGATTTGTTACGGTTATGTAATGCCAGAGAAACTGAGGCAAGATAGAGATTAGAGAGTATTTAATAATTTATTTAAAAGGGAGAGATTTACTGGGACCAAATGGATCCATGGTTTGGTCCCAGGGCTGAATGAGACTGTCATCTCCAAGAATCCAGCCAACAATATGTGTTCCCAATGACATATATACAAGTGGCTCAGACTCAGAAGGTAGAGTGAGGTAGGGGCAGAATCCAGATGCTCAGAGTGAGAACGGGACTCTGACAGGGTAGGGTGAGCCACCAGAGATGGGGGGAGGCACCTTGACAAGACAGCATCTGATATTCTAATAGCTTGGTATGAGGAGAGGCATTCTAATATTCTAAAATATAAGATCTTTTATCCTTATCAAATATTCTGATTAAGAGGGAGGGGTGGTTTTGCAGGATTGAGCAGAACAATTGTAAACTGAGGCAGAACAATTAGGTAAACTGAGTCAGGACAATAAAAGAGAAGTGTGGCATAACATTCCACACACTCTCTCTCTCTTCTGAATCTTCAAATCATTGAATTACCTTCCTCCAAAATGGTAATTTTGACCAATCCTATGTAAAGCAAATAAAACAAAATAAAACTAGAAAAATACAAGGACTTATGGTAAGGACAAGAGTCTCCCTGATAACCCCAGATTTATTAGCATTCCTCATTTAGGGAGGCACACAGGACTCCTTGTTGCAGAAATAGCAGGTCTTCTATAGTTGGGGAGTATCTCAGACAGAGAATCCAGTTTGAGATGGACAGCTCACTGTAAGTTAGGTCTGTGGTCATTTGTCCATTTAACTCAGCCTGTTCTGAGTAGTGGTGTTCAAGACAGTCCTGCTGCCCAAATGCTGCCCATAAGAGGGGCAGCCCAAGTCTGTCAGGGACTCCAAAAGAGGAAAGAAGTGTGGCCCGGATTAGCTCTACCTGCCCCCTCTCGATAGAACAGGAGCTGCTACTAGGAAACAGATTTCTGAGCAAATTATGCAGTTAGACCAAGGCAGACAACCCAGAACTATTAGAGGCCTAATACAAAACTGCAAGGTCCTTTGAGAATGCTGAAATACTAATTAAGGAACTGGGGTAACAGGGGTAGAGAAACAAATCAGAGAGACTGCCAGTCCCCAGACAGGTGTCTGATTTCTGGTTGTTTCTAAAAAATAATCCCCAAAACTGAGTCTACCAGGGCAATTCCAGCAGAATAAAAGATTTCAAAATTAAAACATAATCAGAAAATCATAGTCCAGTAAATTTTAAGCAAGGAATAAAAACGAAAAGGACTGTTTAAATAATTTCCAATTCAATCTGAACTAATAAAATAGGGAGTGGGGCAGAAGTGCCTAAGAAAAATATATCTGTTTCCCCAATTTCCTAACCAGTTTTTTTCCCCTTTTTTTTCACAGAAAGGAATGATCAAATAACCATTCTATATATAAATCCCAAGAGTGAATCAAAATTCCTATACATAACAGACTAGAACAGTAAATTTCCTAAAAAAATCCCTCAAATATACAGCAATAGTTACACAGTTTTAACAAATCCATCCCAAATTTTAAACACACAGTAATAGATGACTCAATCAGGGTTCCTAAATTCCCCATATCAGTCCATCAGGGGTATGGGACAAAGCTTCAATCAAAACTGCTTCAGGCTGGGCACTGGTGGAGACTCTCAGTCCATGCAGGGGATATATGTGGTGTGGCCTGGCGTGCTGGCAATCAAAGCTGGCCTAGGTCCCAGAAGCAAGTCAATACCTGTAATTTGACCAAAATTGAGAACAAAAAACACAAATCTAACAAATAAAGGTTTGATCAGACGATAGAAAATGGAAGAGGCCAGTATGAATTGGTCAGCCACTTAATAGATTTTCTTCACAGGACAGGCAAACGGCTGTCAGCTATAGTCCCAATAGATAAAACGGCAGTTATACTTTTGTCCTTTCATTAGTTATAAACCTTAAAAAAAAACTTGAATATCCAGACACAATATCCAGAAACAGATAGATGATCAGACTCAATACATATGTGCCCAAGTATTTAGGATATAATGATTACATATAACCAGGTTGGAAAAAGTAAGGTCTGACATAATTGAATTGGATTAACAGTTTCTATTGACCATTGCTCTGATCATAGAAATCAGTTACAGGATGAAAAAAATGTAGGGATACAACTATAACATAACATAAGCAGTTAAAACTTAACTTTCAGGAAAACAGGATAAAATAGCTTTAATTCAATTTTATTCCAGTTAATTGTCCCACTAACTGTCAGAAGGTAGAGCTTTAAAACTCCCTAATAGCATCAACTATAATCCCCAGAAATTTTTGCTTCCCATAACAAATCCCATTAACCAAAGTTTCAGATAAATCCTAAACAGATATTTATCATAACTTTATATTTATAACAGTAAGACTTTGTCTCAGTAAGTTCACTTCTTTCATATCTAAGTAGACAATTTCACAAGTGAACATTATATATACAAATCATTTTTCTTTTAAAAATACCCAATACATAGATAAATCTTTAAATGACTTCAGGCTGACTCAATACAATCAATTAAAACTTAGATAGAATATCCTAATACCAAATAAAAGAATCCAAGAGGTTCTTAAAGATATTAAACTTTAAGAAATACCATAACCTCATATTGATGAACAGTAATAAATTTGTTTCAGTAAGTTCACAAGTTATCTTTCATATTTAACAGAAACATTTGCAAAATGACAAGAAAAAACTATTATTTTCAGAAACCCTTTAAATGATGGGCATAACTTCAGAATACAATCAATTAAACTTATACAGAATACCCAATTCTACATAAAAGAATCTGAAAGATTCTTTAAAATATCCTTTAAGCAGTAGAAGCAATTCATATTTAAACCAGTAAGGAACTGCAGTTTGTTAAAAAAAAAAAAAAAAGCCACCATCTTAATGGGGGAAGGGGGATTCCACATGGCCACCCTTCCCCCCACTCCACCTCCAAAGAGGCAGGGGAGAGGGAAGGTGAGCCCATTTCTCCCTACCCCACCCAACTTCATTTTCTCTTCACAATGCCTACTTGCTAAAACTTTCTCCAACATAATTTAAACATTCCCAAACCAATACTAGATGCTCCATTTAAACAATTAATTGCTTTTACAAATCAATCTCTCTTGTCCCTTGTCTTTAGATCACTTTAAAAAAACAAACAAACTTTAAACTTCAAGATTCGCAAATAACTTTGAACCAAATTTAATGAAACTTATACAATATACCCAACAGAGCTGACAAAATTTTTTTAAGGCATAACGCATAGTTTACAAATTACCCAATACTTCTAGAAAGCAACTACCATCTAAGTAGAGAGATACAAGCACAACCTCCCCTAAGGTAAGCTACTGGCATTTTGTTTTAATAACCTATATTTTAACTTAAAATCCAATCAAATACAGGTTTAAATTCCCAATAATATAAAACTGCTTTTCCTATCTTATTTCAAATAATGAATTTCACTAAATAGCATTTTTTTTTTCTCTGTCTCTCTAGCTCCACATGGCCATTATTCCCAATGGGCTTTTTCTAAGCTCCAACTTTGGCCAGAGTTGGAACCTTTAGAAAAGTCAGACCTTTCTTTACCTAATTAGAGGCACATAACCCCTTTCAGGCAAATTAACAGAAAACTTCACTTCAACAAGTTCTTTAAGATCTTCTAATCAAAGATAACTAAACTTAGCCTGCATAGGCAACAGTAAAATTATTTCTCACAATTTTAAAACTGCCCAAAATAATACTCAGAACACATCTGACATTCAAAGGCAATAGTAAAATTATTTCCCACAAGAGCTGTTAACCAACAGGACAGATAACAAGTCACACAGAACACACAGATATAGATTGCACAGTTACATCATCAGACAAAACATTTAACACAGAGACCAGAGGCTAGAATAGCCCTGAGAGAAGTTGTCAGCTCAAGAGTCTTTCCTTCCAGAATCCAAACGGAGATCTTTTTTTTCTTTTCCAAGCCCAGGTTGGTGCATTTCTCTGCCTTCACAGAGAATACCCAAATAGCATCCTATTGGCATTTCTCAGAGTTGTATGGCTGGTCAGTACAACTTTTTCTGGGGACCAGATTTGCTAGCAATCAGACCAGACAGAAAACTTACCCTGCAGGGGTTTGAAACCAGATTCACCCTTGACAAAATGGAGGTGTCCATCGTCAGGTGCTAGACACTGTTGTGACTAGAAACTGCTCTTTCCCAGAGGCTCTGGAAAAAAATCCTGAGGGCCAGCCTCTCCAAGCCAAAAACCCAGATCCCCAGCTGGCCTGAGACCTAAAGCAGAGACTCCAATGTCTCTATTCTCTAATCCTGCTCTCATTTTCTAACATCTTGGTGGGACCTCCAAAATGTAATGCTGGAGAAACTGAAGCAAGATGGAGATTAGAGAATATTTAATAATTTGTTTAAAAGGGAGAGATTTACTGGGATCAGACAGATCCATGGTTCGGTCCCAGGGTTGAATGAGACTATTGTCTCCAAGACAACGTGAGTTCTCAATGACATATATACATATGGCTCACACTCAGGGGGTAAATCGAGGCAGGGAAGGAGTCCGGGCGCTGAGAGCAAGAATGGGACTCTGACAGGGTGGAGAGAGCCACCTTGAGATAGGGGGAGGCACCTTGATAAGACAGTATCTGATATTCTAATAGCTTTGGATGGGGAGAGGCATTCTGATATTCTAAAATATAAGATCTCTTATCCTTATCAAATATTGTGATGATTAAGAGGGAAGGGTAGTTTTGCAGGATTGAGCAGAACAATTATAAACTGAGGCAGAACAATTAGAGAAACTGAAGCAGGATTGAGTCAGGATAATTAGGGAAACTGAGTCAGGACAATAAAAGAGAACTGTGACATAACAGAATGAACAATAAAGATAATGATAACTGCTTACACTCAAATATAGGGAGAGGATATATGTGTCCCCTCTAAAATCTATCATCATCAGGGATATAGAGAGAGTCAGTTGGACAGGACAAGTGGTTTTGTCACATGCTGATAATTTTAAGAATGAAAAGAGAGGAAGAGGACTACATTGGGCCAGAAAGGAAAGAAACATTAGGGGAAACTATCACATAAAAGAGAAATGAGTGATGAGAGCAGTTGACACCTGAACCCTTCTCTGACAAAAATTGGTCAAAAGAATGAACACAGATACACACAGAAAAAGAGAGCTAAGTTTAGAAATACATTTCATTTAACAAGAAAAGGGGAGAAAAAGGAAAGGGAATTAAAGGGAGGTTTGGTTAAAGCAGGAATTAGTTATAAGCAAAGAAACTCTAAGAATGTGTAAATATATTTATAGCTCTTTTTGAAGTAGCAAAGAATGGGAATCTGAGGAATTGCCTATAAATTGGAGGATCAATGAATATCAATGGTATGTAAATGTGACAGAGTATTGTTGTGCTGAACTCTTATCAGTATAATGACCAACTATGATTCCAGAAATTAAAATGATTCCTGTGATGAAATCTGTTACCCTTTTTGAGAGATAAAGTACTTAGAATGCAGAATGAGACAAATCTCTCTTATATAACCATTGTGGGAAATTGTTTTGGCCAGTTTTACAAGTTTGTTATGAATTTGGTTTTTCTTGAATTCTCAGGTGATCAGAAAAGAGAAAGCAGATTTTGATTGATTAAAATAAATAATATATGTTTTTAAAGCTGTAAGTGTATACAAATGTTAAACATTGTTGTCTATTACAACTTCTTAATTTTCAATGGAAGTATAATTGTTATTTGGAAAGTACCCAGAATCCTGAGTCAACATGCCTGGAGGCCAATCAACACCTTTTTAGGTCTTATATCAATTGACTACAATTATTCCATAACCAAGCAACTATACAGATCTTTTTACTTGACTCAACTCAACATATCCTATTCCAAAGAAAAGTCCCCCAGTGTTTACTTCTGACTGGGTTAGAATGAGTGAATTAGTGCCTGTGGGTCATTGGCAGAACTTTTGTTTATATTAATGTAAAACCTTATGGGTGTACTTAGCAACACTAGAGAACAAAAGAGATGCCCTGCATTCTAGCTACCAAAGCAAAAGTCCTTTTCATCCTTATATATATTACATATCTAATACAAAATATGTAAAAGTGAGGTTATGGAATAAAAATATTCAACTATGAGAAACTTGAACAATAACTATTCAGTCAAATATGATGTGGAAAGATGTTCTTTTGTTTTCCTGAATCTATGTATAAAAAAATGTTAATTATATATTAGAAATTCATCATCTGGATGAGTTAACATATAATTAGATATCCCTATTTCACACAGGCTGGAAATAAAGTGGCCACCCACAGCTTAGATTCCATTAATGATCAGCTCAGGAACTTTGACTTCATTTCCAACCTGAGCTGGTTCTTCTATCCTTAGTCAAGATAGAATTGCCTGCTCCTAATGACTTGCTTAAGGGCTAGACTGAGTGTGGATATCCATTTGGCTTAGTTAATTTCAGCTCAGAATTTTCAAGCTGAAGAGATATAACATCTTGAGCCTCTCCTGTATCAGGGATTTTATACATTATCACTTCCAGGAGTATCAGTGATTTTTGTCAGAAAATATAAATTCAGTGTCCTACGTATCCCTAATCTATTTCTTCTCAAAGCATGCATTTCCAAATTTAGTTGTTTTGTTATTGCTAAGAAATATATGCAAATGTTTTAGAAATTTTTAAAAATTATTTGCTTATTTCATAAAATTTCCAGTAAAGCCATATTCCAAAGTAACTGGAGAAAATGTTGGTGAAGTCACTATTTCCAACCTTTTATGTAGATGACCATCTATATGTGATCTAAGAGACAACTTTGCTCCTTCCTAAAAATATTTCTCCTGCCACTTCTCTATATGACTCTTCAATGTTCCATCATTAATCTCTCTTCATGGTTAAAATATTATCTACAGTAGATGACCTCTGTTTAAAATTATCGCTCCTGAATAAATAGATTCAACAAACATCATTTATCATCTAATATGTGCAAAGTACAGTGTGAGTTTATTCATATTTGAATGTAAATTTATTAAATTAGCTAAGCAGATAGCAAGGCTAGCTAGGCGACATAGTAGATAAGAATGCTGGATCTGGAATCAGGAAAACTCATCTCCTTGAGTTTAAATCTAGCCTGAAATACTTACTAACTGTGACTAACAACTGTACCTTCTCTCTGGAAAGGTAGGTATAACAGTAAATAGAGCACTGGACTTATAATCATGAAGACTCATCTCCCTTTGTTTAAATATAACCTTTTTTATTATGGAACTCTGAGCTAGACATTTGACCTTATGTGCCTCAGTTTCCTCATGTGTAAAATGAACTGGAGGTGGAAATGGCAAATCACTATGGTATCTTTGCCAAAAAACACCAAATGGAGTTATGAAGAATCAGACACAACCAAAACAATAGAACAACAAAAAAACAAATAGTAGGAACCCGAAACATAGAAAATCATTGGATAACCAAAAGGCATCATAAAACTACTGATTTTATAAAAGTTTCTCCCAGAAGAGGAGACATTTAAGGAGAGAAAACAACCATATTGAAACAATCTATTGAAAAGTTTTGCCTGAGGCTAGCCCTGCCAACTCTTCTGAACAAATGCTGTTGTTTTGTTTTTTTTTTAATTGTGAACTTCCTATTACCTAATATCTATCAGAGGCAGGATTCAAACCTGTTACTTCCTGATTGATTAGAAATTCTTTATACTACACCACTCGGACCTTATACTAAAATCCTTTATTCCATAATCACGTCTCCTATATAAATCTTTTATGAGAGAGATGGAGTTGTTGAGGTTTTGGTTTTTGTTTTTTAAAGAACAAGTTCTGGCATCCTTCCATCTATTTATTCTTCATAGTTTTTGAAACTATTTTACTAAGTATTAAGTTAAGAGTGTTTTCACTTTCCATATGCTGTCATATCTATGCTTATCAAATGTACTTTAGATAAGTAACAATACATAACCCTTAGTTTCCTCTTGTAATTTTTCCTTTCTAAATAATTGACTTTGGTATTATCAACTTCCTCGCCCTCCCCATGTTATTTTTAATGATAACTATTTTTAAAATGTGTTAACATTTTATTTATTTTTTGCATATTTGCTACATTTCTTTTAAAAAAAAAAGCAACCAAATCTGGCTAATAACTACACCCAAAGCATCATAAATTTAAAGCTAAGAGAGACCTTAGAAACCATCTTGTCCAACCTTTTCATTTTAGAGATAAGCCAGAGTCTCAGAAAGGTTAAATGATCTGCTGTCTGGTATACAAGTAAAAATTATAAAAGCTAGGACTTAATTGAAGTCTTGCTAATTCTAAATCTCTATCCCCTACACTACATTGTC
This sequence comes from Sarcophilus harrisii, assembly GCF_902635505.1. Taxonomy (NCBI): domain Eukaryota; kingdom Metazoa; phylum Chordata; class Mammalia; order Dasyuromorphia; family Dasyuridae; genus Sarcophilus; species Sarcophilus harrisii. Next base: position 381,471,073 of record NC_045429.1, on the reverse strand, counting down.
ACTTCTCTACAAAAATAGTACTACCCTGGAGTCTGGCTGTGTATTCTGAGTGACCTTAGGTTCCCTAAGACTATGCTAGTGGAAACAAATCTCTGGCAAGTCCAACCAAGCTGGAAGTTTCTGCTATTGGCATGGAGACTGACAGTACTGTCATATGAAGAATAACCTAAGTTCAGAGAGGTCTGTCACCAGATGGTCAGACATCAAGTGATGAATTTTTTGGCCATAGTAAATCATGAAATCAGATACTAAAGCCCAATGGGACCTGAGTCAGTGGAAAGACTACTCATATTAATGAAATCACAGGTCTTTTAAAGTTTTAAAACACTATGCTCCTAAATATTCTTTTTCTGTTCCTACCATATGCCTTTAAAGATGGAAGCCACTTTTCATTTTGCCTTTGGGTCTTCATGACTTAAAAAAAAAAAAAAAACTTATCTGTAAAGCCCAGAAAAACTGGAGCCATAGTCAAAAGGACACCATCCAGTAGCTACAAGTAAGTTCCAAAGAATTCTAGGGTCTCCATGATAGCTGTGGGACAGAAGTAGCTAAGATATGTGACTGCTGCTCAAAGATCAGATGTGACTGCTGCTCAAAGATCAAAGTTGGGTGTCATAATTGTGAAGATTCTTAAAAGAGACCTGGATTAAAAATAGAAAGAAAAGGAAATGTAATAATTTTAAATTGCTTCCTGCTCAAGTGAAGGCCTAATGATTAAATAAATGTTAGGTTGAGAAAAAGGCAATCTTCTGTGAAGATGAGATAGGCATCTACATTAGCCCTTACACAAATATAATAACCCTTTTTCAGTTCACTCTACCAATTCACTTCATGATGGGCAGGTTAGGGAAAGCATATGACTACTTCTTCCCCCATGGTACTAGGGATAACCCTGAGAATTACTGAGGTTTCTAATACCGTCCTTTATGAGCTCCCATCTGGTATACTTCCCATTGATTATCAATTAATCTGCCAGAACTAATTAGCTTTTAGAAAAAGCTATTTTATTGGGATCACATATAGTAGAAACAGCAGGTATAATCTATTTTGTCCAAAATGAGGGCACATTCTCCTATACACAGGTCCCTGAGGTGAATGGAATGGTCTAAAATTTACAGAGCACATGTGGCCAAACTCCTATTCACTGTTAATCCTTTTCTCCCTTGTTGAGGCTTCAAGACTAAACTTTGAGACTTCAAATATAGTTGTATGCTGAGTTCTAAGGATTGGTGTCCTTGTAAGATTTTGAAGCTGATTGTCTTGTATATATCTAGTTTGTCCTCAGCATTTCTCCCAGTTCCTAATTGCTGCTCTAGAGTCATTGCTATGTTAATGGAAGTCCAAATCTGACTTTTCAAAGTTCACAAAGTATGATCCAGATAGCTTTGGGGAAAGAAACAAGAACTCATTCCTTCATCCCGAATCACCACTTCAATCACCACTAGAATGCTGAAATCTATTGCTATAAACTCCTGCTGTACTATACATACATTCAGCATTGCGTCTTATTCTTTTGACCAGTCCTAACATGTTGTCTTAATTGAGATGAAATTCACTCTATTCTTACACAAACATAAAATAAAAGGTCCGTCTGGGGAAGAATCTGGGTTTTTTCACAGCACCAAAATTCAGTTGACTCAAATATGTGAGAGAATTAGTTGCCTGAAGAGATCAGGTCAGGAAGTCTGTATTGGATCAGGTTTCAGGGGCTATCTTTTGCCCACCCTTGTTTCATCAGAAAAATATATACTTATTGACTGCCTGGCAAGAATTGGTCATTTGATTTAACCCAGCTCTTCCAAGTTTGGGTCTTTTGTGAAAAATAATTGCATTCTTTGCTTCCATGACTGTGCTAATCATTGTCTTAGGTTAAGGCTATGTGTACTCATTTCTGACTCAATGACGAGCAAAGTTGTGATCCCAGAAAGGCCACAGTAAATGCATACATACTCACATACATACTTAAATGCAGAGAGACACACAAAGATAGAGAGGTGAGAGAGGAGGAGGGAGGAGAAAGACAGACAGAGAGAGAGAGAGAGAGAGAGAGAGAGAGAGAGAGAGACAGAAAGAAGGAAAAAGAGAGGGAGACAGAAAAACAGAGAGAGAGGAAGAGACACAGATACACAGAAACAGAGACAGACATACAAACAGATGGAGAGAGACAGATAGAGTCAAAGAGTTTCATAATCAAGCACCAGGAAACAATATAGCCCAAATGAGTAAGTGTTTCATATAACTGAAGTGTATCTATTTAACCAAGTAACTTTTGTTTATGTAACTGTTTTATTGAAATCTTACTAAAATTTGTTACAATTCACTCCTTTCTTCTTGATATTCTCTTCTATATAGGTTTTTGTGACACTTCTCTGCTGTTTCTTCCTTCTCTATCTTACCACTCCTCAGTCTCCTTAGCTGGATCTTTTCCCCATGTTATGCTGCTAATTGTAAGTATTTGACTCTGTTTTAGACACCCTTCTCTTCTGCTTCTAACCTGATGATTTTATCAGCTCCCATGGTTTCAATGATCATCTCTACACTGATGAATTCTCAAGTCTACTCTGCTGATTTCTAGTTTCTTATCTCAGCCTGCTCATTGGACCTCTTGAACTGAATATCCTATATACATATTAAATTCAACTTCTTCAAAACTAAATTTATTATTTTTTCCTCCAACCTACCTCTTCTCCTAACTTACCTATTACAACTTCATGTTCCATCATCATCTAATTATATAGGGTTGCAACCTGTTATCCTCAACTTTTCACATTCTCTCACATTCCCTCATATCCAATGTGTTGCCAAGTCCCAGTAATTTTACCTTTATAATATCTCCCACATATCTCCTTTCACATTGCTACTACCCTGGGGCAAGCATCACCCCACATCTGGATTATTACAATAACTTGCTAGTTGGTCTGCCTATTTCAAGTATCTCCCAATTCCAATCCTTTCTCCATTGGAGTTGCAAAGTAATTTTCCTAAGTACAATTCTGAATATCACACACACACACACACACACACACACACACACACAGGCCCTACTCAATAGATCCCTATCACCTGTGTGATGGAATATAAAATCTTTTATTTGACATTCAAAGCCTTTCATAATCTAACCCCACCCTACATTCCAATCTTCTTATACCTAAACTTAAGAGACTTAATGAGGAAAGAAAAAAACAAAAAATCCCACCCATTAACACTAAAAGTTATCATTTATCCAGAGATATCCCAATAGCTGACAAAAGAAGAAATTATATTGTCATAACAACTGCAAGGAGAAACTCAAAAGACAAAATGGATTTTCTATAGGAACTACAAAAATATTTAGAAGAAATTAAACACACACACAAAAAAAATGAAATAAAAGTTCTGAACAAAGGAATTAGGAAATTTAAAAATTTAGGACAAAAAGTGATAAATTTTGCCCAAGAAATGGATGTCCTTAAACTAGAATAGGCCAAAGAGAACCTGATAGTTCTATGAGGTAGCAAGAAATACCAAAAGGAAAAAATCAAAAGATAAGGAGGAAAAAAAGAAAACATAAGCTATAAGATATCAAAAACAACTGAGTTGAAAAATAGATCAAAGAGAAAAAATATAAGATTCACTGGACTCCCTAAAAGCCATAATCTCAAAAAAAAAAAAAAGCCTCAACATTGTATTTGAAGCTATTATAAATAAAATCTGCCAAGATCTAGTTGATTCACAGTAAAAAATGAAAAAATTCACAATCACCTCCTAAAAAAAAAAAAAAAAAAAAAAAAAAAAAAAAAAAAACCATTGTAAAAGTCCCAGAAATGCCATAGTCAAAATCCAGAGCTCTCATGTAAAAGAAAAAAATACTGCACAACCATGATAAATGTGCAAATATGTTTAAAAAAATTGCACATGTTTAACTTATATTAGCTTACTGTCTAGGAGAGAGGTTTGGGGAAGAGAGGGAGAAAAGACTTCACATAGCAATTTAAGGTTTGCTAAGTACTTTACAGGTATCTCATTTTATCTTCACAACTAGTAAGTGTTATTATTATCTTGTTTTACAGAAGAAGAAACTGAGGCATATAGCGGTTCACTGATTTTCCCCACAGTCACATAGCTTGTGAGTGTCTGGGACAGAATATCTTGATGCCTGGGGGTAAAAAGTTAAAGACCTGGAATTGTAGCTTTTTTTACTTAACTTTTACTTACTTGTTTGAAAAGTTTTTTAAAAAGTGTTTGTGGGGGCGGGGGCTAATTAAGGAGGGGAGAAATTCATCATAAGATCCCTCAAGCTTAGACAAGAATAGTTTCTCATTATTTATTCTTTTCTTTTAAAGAAAGTGGTATGAACAGCAACAAGAAGATTATAGGATGATCAGTTCTGATGGACATGGCTCTTTTGAACAATGAAATAATTCAGGCCAGTTTCAGTGATCTGGTGATAAAGAGAGCACCAGAAAGAGGTCTGTGGGAACTGAATATGGATTGCAACATAGCATTTTTACTCTTTTTGTTGTTGTTTGCTTGCATTTTATTTTTCTCATTTTTTTCTTTTTTGATTTGATTTTTCTTGTGCAGCAAGATACTTGTATAAATATGTATGCATATATTGGATTTAACATATATTTTTACCATGTTTAACATATATTGGATAACTTGTCATCTCGGGTAGGAGGTGGGGGGAAGGAGGGGAAAAATTGGAACATAAGGTTTTACAAGGGTTAATGTTGAAAAATTATCCATACATATGTTTTGAAAATAAAAAGCTTTAATGAAAAAAAAAAAAAGAAAGTGGCATGAAATCTAGCCTCTGACATTTAACACTTACTAGCTGTGTGATCCTAGACAAGTCACTTAACCCCAATTGCCTTCAAAAAAAAAAAGTGGTATGAAATGGAAACAGATTTCATATATCATACTCTTTTCCCATTCTGCTACATATATATATATATTATATTAAAGTTCAGGATTAAAATTAAATTTTGTAAATATACATTTTAAATATATTTTTAATTGTTTTAAATGTAAAAACAATTTTAAACATTCATTTTTAAATTTTATGTAATTATTACATTTTAACTTCCAAACTCTCCCCTCTGTCCCTCTACCATTTGACACAAATTATTATATAAAATCATACTATGCATATGTCTATTTATCAGTTCTTTTTCTGGATATGGATGGCATCTTCCTTTATAGGTCCTCTGGAATTGTTCTGAATATTCTAATACTCAGAATAGCTTAATCACTTACAATAATTCTTTGAACAATACTGTTATTACCATATATAATGTTCTTTTATTTATACTCATTTTATTCCTCATCTTTTCATGCAAGCCTTTCTATGTTTTTCTAAAATCAGTCCACTCACATTTCATATAGCATAATATTTTTTTTTAAATTTTGAGTTCCAAACTTCCTTTCTCCCTCTCTCTTTCCTATCTCCTCTTCCTAAAATGATAAACAACGTATATATTACTATACATATATACATACATGTGCAATCATGTAAATCAGAAATATATGCATTTTTTTAAACAAAAGAAAGAACACTGAATTTGAAGTCAAAAGATCTGAGTGCCAGGGTCAACTCCGTTATTTCAATAGTCTTATGGCTTCAGGCAAATTAGTTAGACTTCAGTTTCTTTGTCTAAAAAGTAAGTTTAAATTAGTGTGGTTTAAATAAGTGAACATATTTGAAAATGCTCTGAAAATTTTTTAGTGGTATAATATGTTTTCATGAAGGAGAGTGCTGATTTAACATTAAGAAGTCAACTTCATGATCTCAGCTCTCTAAGTCTTAATCTATCAATTAATTTGTAAACAGAAAGGATTGGTGAATCTTAAACTCTTGTCTCTTTATTACTTCAGCAGATATTGAACAAGTTGCCATAAAAAGCATTTGTCTTTTTTCCCCCATCTTCTATGCTGCTATATCTAGAGTTTGCATACCATCCTCAGGCTATTAGCTCTTTTACAAAATAATTAATAAATTCTTCATATTAAATCTTCCTCCAAGTAAAACCACTGAAGTATCTTCAGGTATTTCCTTAAGAAAAAAAAATTCCCTTTGTAAGAAGATATTTTAACATATTTGTCATATTTTAACATATCTAATATGACAGTTCTGATCCTAATTTACATAATAAGGACAGGAGAGGGTGGTTAAGATAAATCCTAAACTGCTTGTAAGATTATTTAATTCATTGATTAGCCTCTGGGGAAAAGTTGTAATTTCATACTTGATAATGAAGATAGGTCACTGGAAAAGGAGTTATTTATCAAATGGCAAAATGGTATTCATTAATAAGACAAATATAACAATTTATCTGTAAATTGTTACATTCACTGAAAAATCATAAATATGTATATGCATATGTGCTACAGACTTACTGTGCTCTAAAATGTGAAGTCTGATGAAATTTACATTGAGCTTCTGAAAATCTTTGCAGGAACTATTCATTTACTGAATACAGGAGATACTATTTCTTTATATAAAATGCAAATGTGAAAAATGAGAGTTAAAAATTAACTCAGAAATAAAAATGATCTAGAATCTTGCAAAAAGTGTTTGCTTTAAAAAATAATAGAATGTTAGAGCTGGAAAGGAAATTTCAAGATCATAACTCTTAAGTTCCTCATTTTTTAATTTAATCAATTAGTCTTGCCTGACTGTGACTCTATTTGGGGTTTTCTTGTCAAAGATCCTGGAGTGATTTGCCACTTCCTTATGCAGTTCAGTTTTAAGATGAGGAAAATGAAGTGAACAGATTTAAGTGACTTGCTTAGGGTCACACAGTTATTAAGTGTCTAAACTGCATTTGACTGTAGATTCTGGCACTCTATCCACTGTACCACCTAGCTGACATCTTAAATAACATTAGAAATTCTAAAAACCCCAAGTTTATCTTCCAATGATGAATGTGCTTTACTAATCCCCATGTATTTTATGCTTTAGCCAATCTGTTCCATGTATACCACATCCATATTTCATCTCTGTCCCTTTCTACAGGCTACCTTCCATGCCCATGGTATTTTTTCTCTTTACTTCACTCTTGGAACCTTTCCTTACATTCAAGATTCAGCTTGACTGTTACCTCCATTAAAAGACCTTTCCTGATTCCCCTACTTGTTAGTATCCTCCACTCATCCAATCACAGTGTATTTGTTTTATTTGGTGGTAGTGCTAGTATGCTTATTTTAAAATAAATCTTATTGATATATTTTGGTTTTACATAACCTAAATTTCCTACACTCTCCTCCTCCTTTGCAGAAAGCCATCACTTATAATAAATATTTTAAAAAGAAAAAGAGGAAGAAGAGAAAAAAGAAACAGCAAAAGCAAACTATTTTAGGGGGGAGAATTTCACAATATATACCATATTTCACAGCCATGAATCCCCCACATATGCAAGGGACCCCATTTAAGGAACTCTTTATTCATACCTTTGACCATCTATTTATTAGATGATGACTTTAGGTCTTACATGTTTTTATTAGTTGTCGATCTTGGATGCCAAACCAAAAAAACAAAAACAAAACCAGAAAAACAAACCCAATGTAGACATTTTTCTTCAGCCAATTTTCCTTCTTACTTTTAGCATTAATTTTGTTTTTGTTGAAGAAGCCTTTTAATTTTATGTAATCAAATCATCTATTGTTTCTTCTACCACTGCCTTGAGGTATTGTTTGATTAAAAATTCATAGCTTATCCATGATTATAAATGGTATGTAATCTGTTTTTCTTCTAATCATTTTATGATATACTCTTTAGTGTTCAGGTCATGCATCCATTTTGAATTTATTGTAGAAAATTATATAAGATATTAGTCTAAATTTAATTTCTATTAGATTACTTTATAGTTTTCCTGTAAATTTTTACTATGTAGGCAATTCTTTCCTAAGTATTTGTGATTTCAGATTGGGTTTGCTGAGTTCTATTTATTTCTGTTTCTTTCTTGTCTAGTCTGTTAATTAATCTACTAATTAGTTAATTAGTCTAGCAATACCAACTCCTTTTTTTCCCTTTCTTTTTCCTTTTCTTTTTTTTAGGTTGTACATGCATATTTATTTTTACATGTTTTCATAAAGAGAAAATCCATGAAGAAAGAAAAATAAGTGAAAATAATATGTATTGATTCACATTCAGCCTTCATAGTTCTCTCTCTGAAAACTGGTGATGTTTCCAATGAAAAGTTTATTGGGATTGCCTTGAATAGTGAATTGCTGAGAAGAAACAAGTCTATCAATCATAGTTGATCATCACACAATCTTGTTATTGCTATGTACAATGTTTTCCTGGTTCTGCTTGCTTCAATCAGCATCAGTTCATATACATCTTTACAGTATTTTCTAAAATCAACCTGTTCATCATTTTTATAGATTAATAATATTCCATTACTTTCATATACCATAAATTACTCAGCTGATTGCTGGTTTATAATATAATTTGAAGTTGAGAAATATTATTTCCCCTTTAATTCTTTTTCATTATTATTTCTCTTTATATTCCAGATCTTTTGTTCCTCTAAATGAATTTTGTTACTTTATCAATTCTGAAAAGCATCCCTTTGTTAGTTTGATTGCTGTAGTATTAAAATCATAAATTAACATTGATGGCATTGTTATTTTTTTTTTATGTTGGCATGACCCAAGCCTGAGAACTGATTATTCATTCTTCTAACTAATTAAGTTGTCATTTTTTCTCTTAAATAACATTTTATAATTGAATCAATCTAAAAAGTTTTGCTAGATTGACCTCCAAACATTTTATTTATTTTATATTACTTTGAATGGGATTTCCCTTTTTATTACTATCTCTTGGATTTGGTAGTTATGATACGGAAATGCTGTTGATTTTTACAAATTGAGTTTGTAGATCACAACTTTGCTTAAGCTATGATCTCATTTAGTTTCTTTACTGATTCCTGAAACAATATATCATGTCATCAGAAAATAAGAATACTTTTATCACTTTGCCTGATTTAAAATTTTTAATTTCTTTCTCTTAGAAAGAAAAGAATCCTTGCCTTTTTTCTTTATTTATTGGAAAGGCTTCTAATATATCCCTGTTGTACATGCTTGTTTTTAGTTTTATATAGAAACTGTTTATGAGGGTTTTTTTAAATCTCTCTATGATTATTCTCTAAGTTTCTTTTAAAGCAAACACTAGTGCTGAACTTCGTCAAAAAGTATTTTAAGAGTCAATTAAGTGGTATGGTAGTGCATCAGATCTGGAGTTGGGAACAACCAAGTAAACCCCTGACTCAGACACTTACTAGCTGTGTGACTTTGGATGAGTCATTTTGTCTGTCTCAATTTTCTGAACTGTAAAATGGGGATAATAATAATAATAATACCTATTTCCCAGGGTTGCTGTGAGGATCAAATGAGATGTTTGTGAAATGTTTAGCACAGTGCATGACACATAGTAGGCAATATTTGTTTCCTTCCTTCACAAACTTTTTCTACAATAATAGTGGTTTGGATGTGTTTCCCTTTAGTATGAATAATTATGTTGATTATTTTTGTAATGCTGAATCATTCTTGCATTCCTCGAACAAATCTAATTTAGTCATAATGAATGAACTCTTAGAGAAATTGCTTTTATTTGGCAGAAATTTATTTTAAAACTTTTGAACTGATATATATTAATGACATTGATCTATAATTCTCATTTGTTTTAGGCATTTGGGTAATATTAGTTTTATGAAAGGAGTTGGTGGGGTTACTTCTTTCCCAGTTTTCAAAAGAAATTTTATGGTATGAGTAGAAATTGCTCTTTTAAAGTTTGATAGACAGGCCATTCTCCAATTGATAAATGGTCAAAGGATATGAACAGACAATTTTCAGATGATGAAATTGAAACTATTTCCACTCATATGAAGGAGTGTTCCAAAAAACTCCTCCACTCCAATAGGAGTGATCTATTGATCAGAGAAATGCAAATTAAGACAACTCTGAGATACCACTACATACCTGTCAGATTGGCTAAGATGACAGGAAAAAATAATGATGAATGTTGGAGGGGATGTGGGAAAAGTGGGACACTGATGCATTGTTGGTGGAGTTGTGAACTAATCCAACCATTCTGGAGAGCAATCTGGAATTATGCCCAAAAAGTTATCAAACTGTGCATACCCTTTGATCCAGCAGTGCTACTACTGGGCTTATACCCCAAAGAGATACTAAAGAAGGGAAAGGGACCTGTATGTGCCAAAATGTTTGTGGCAGCCCTGTTTGTAGTGACTAGAAGCTGGAAAATGAATGGATGCCCATCAGTTGGAGAGTGGTTGGGTAAATTGTGATATATGAATGTTATGGAATATTATTGTTCTGTAAGAAATGACCAGCAGGATGAATACAGAGGGGCTTGGAGAGACTTACATGAACTGATGCTAAGTGAAATGAACAGGACCAGGAGATCATTATATACTTCAACAATGATACTGTATGAGGATGTATCCTGATGGAAGTGGATTTCTTTGACAAAGAGAAGATCTAACTCAGTTTCAATTGATCAAGATGGACAAAAGCAGCTACACCCAAAGAAAGAACATTGGAAAATGAATGTAAACTGTTTGCATCTTTGTTTTTCTTCCCAGGTTATTTCTACCTTCTGAATCCAATTCTCCCTGTCTAACAAGAGAACTGTTCGGTTCTGCACACATATATTGTATCTAGGATATACTGTGACATATTTAACATGTATAGGACTGCTTGCCATCTGGGGGAGGGGGTGGAGGGGGGGAGGGGAAAAATTGGAACAGAAATGAGTGCAAGGGATAATGTTGTAAAAAATTACCCTGGCATGGGTTCTGTCAATAAAAAGTTATTTTAAAAAGAAAAATAAAATAAAATATTTAAATACAAAAAAATAAAATAAAGTTTGATAGAGTTCTTACAAATTCATTAGCAAGAGAATTTTTGTTTTTGGTAAATTTTTTTTTGAGATTGGATTACTTAAGATTTCTACTGGCATCTAAATTTTTTTAATTTTAGAAGGTAGCCTCTATTTCTTGTGTGTTTTCAGTCTTCTTTATGCATTACAGTATATATCAGACTTTATTTTTTTATTTCATTTCTCCTAGTTTTTTTGTGATTCACTTTATATGCTAGTTTGTTGAGCTAATTTTCTACCCTTTTAAAAATCAGCTTGTTTATATTTTGCTAGTCTTTTCCAAGAAACAGCTTTTAGTTTTGTTTATCATTTTTGTAATCTTTTTACTTATTTCTAATGTGTCTTTATCCTCTAATTTTCAAGTTTTTTCTTTGTTTACTTTGGGTTTACTTAGTTGTGGGGTTTCTAATTATTCTGATGCCTATTCAATTAATTAATTCTCTCCTTTTGTAGTTTGTTAATGTATGTTTTCAGAAATATAATTTTCCCTTGAGGACCATTTTAGATGCATCCCAGAAATTTTAGTATTTTTTGTCATCATCTTCTTACACATAATTATTAATTGTTTCTATGATTTGTTCTTTGGCTAACTTTTTATCTAGAATTTCATTGCATAAGTCTATATCTCAGGCCACCTTTGAACTCAGAAAGAATATTCCTGACTCCAGACTCGACACTCTATGGGTACTTTATCCACTGCCCCACCTGTTTATCTTCTCCCAAGTACTCTTCCATTCCATTTCCACACTCTTGTGTTTTCTAAACTGACTTGTTTTTATTGTATTATGGTTCTAATGGTATGTGGGAAAGAAAGTGAAAATTTGGTAAGCAAATCTAGTTCCTTCCTCTTTCTGGTTCTCATCCTCAAGTGACCCCTATTACTCTTGTTCCTACCTCCTCAACTTCCTCTTCAATATATGATCTCAGTTCTTTCCTCTTGTAGGACACAGAATGGGTAAATATGGGGTTACATTCAAATCTACTTAGGATGGAAAAATGAGAAAGAGGAAAAAACTTTCCAGGCACAACTTTGCAGACAAAGCTTCTCATTCTTTTCCTGGTATTGCCCAAAGTTACATGTTCTTCTGTGAATTTGAGAAGTTATAAAAATATGCATCAAAATATATATTTTGTTCTGTTATGAAAAGCCACAGTGATTAGAAAGAGAATTAATTTTTCTGTTTATCTCTCTCTGTGCCTTTCTATCTCTTTTTCTTTGGGATCCATACACCGCGGTATATACACACATGTATGTATATGTATGTGTATCCATAAGTACATATGTTTATATGTGTGTGTACACACACCTATATGTTTTCTCAAGTAGAGAAATATTTGGGTATTTATGTCTACCAATGATTAATTAAACAGTTATCTCATATGTAATAATCTATGAACATATTTTATCTCCTTGTAAGCTCAAAAGAGTAATAGAGTATAAGAGAACTTGAGAAAAGGTCATTGGCTTTAGTAGTTATGACTAGTATCATTAAAGAGAGCAGTTGAGTGGTGTGGTTAGGAGCCAAAGCTAAATCAAAGTGTTTTTGCTTTTTTGTTTATTTGTGGGGGGTTCTAAGGTTGGGGCTGGGGGAGAGCAGCTAGATGGCATAATAGAAGTAGATAGAGCACCAGCCCTGGATTCAGGAGCACGTTAGTTCAAATCCAACCTCGGACACTGAACAATTAATGAGCTGTGTAACCCAATTGATTGGGTTACAATCAAAACAAATAAAATAATAATAATAAAGATGAGGAAACATGGGAATGTTTGTAGCTATCAGGAAACGAGCTAGTAAATAGGAAGCGTTTTGAGGAGATGAAAATGATCAAGGGAGAATTATGACAGCTCTCATAGATTTAGAGCCAGAAGAGATTTCATCTAGTCCTACCTCTTCATTTCATAAATGAAGATACTAAGACCCCAATAGGTCAAGCAATTTGCTCAAGCTCACGTGGGTAATAAATAGCAGTGCTAGGATACAAGCTCAGTATTTTTTCAATTGTTGTTGATGCTGTCTCTAATAATAATAATGGCAAACAGGGAATTGATACCCAAGTTAAATAAGAGATCACTGAATTATTCTGGTTATAGCCATCACCTAAATAGGAAGCATATAACAATTTGCCTAAAAAACTAAGAATTTTTTAACAAATTTTAAGATCAATTATGAATCACTGATGTTTTGAAGATTAAGAAAGCTAATGGGACTTATGGCCGCATTGTGAAACAGTGTCCTACCATCTTCTTTCCTAATTAGACTACAGTGAAAGCATTCAATTCTGGTCACTATATTTTAGTAAAAGCAAGTAATAAATTGAAATATGTCCAGAGAAGAGCAATGAGGATGGTAAAAACAAAACAAAAGCCCCTTAAAATAATGTTTCACAAGCACTAGTTGAAGGAATTGGTAATGATCAGCTTGGAAAAATTAAGAAACCATTCACAATTGTCTGGAACCTAAGGGGGAAGTAAGGGGTTCTTGATAACTGTCATTAAGTACTGAAGAATTATCAGGTGGAAAAAAGGATTCAATTTGTTCTGTTTGACCCCAAAGGGAAGATCTAGGAGCAATGAGTACACATTGCAGAGATCAAGATTTAGGCTTGACATAAAGAATAATGTCTAACTACCTGCCATCTGGGGGAGGGGTGGAGGGAAGAAGGGGAAAAATTGAAACAGAAGTTTTTGCAAGGATCAATGTTGAAAAATTACCCATGCATATATTTTGTATATAAAAAGCTATAATAAAAATGTAAAAAAAATAAAAAAAAGAATAATCCCTAACCATTAGAATTATCTAAACTGGATGCCTCAGGGATACTAATTCTCCTAATAATAACTAACATTGAAATACCATTTTAAGATTTTCAAAGAACCTTACAAATATTATCTCATTTTATCCTCACAATAACCATGTAAAGCAGATACTGTTAATATCCTAATTTTACAAATGAGGAAACTGAGACAGAGTTAAGTGACTTGTCCAGTCACACAGCTAGTAAGTGCCTAAAGCCAGATTTGAACTAAAAAAGATGAGACTTCCTGACTCCAGACCTGAAGCTTTGTGCACTGGGCAACTTAGCTGCTTCCCGACCACAAACATCCCCAATTCTATCAACTCTTCTCAAAATGATTTGACCTTAACCACAAGGTGATTCAGTGGTTAAATGTTGTTGATAACTGAAAACTCTCTGTCACTAATGGACATTGACAGTGTTAATTTTTTATAACATGCACTTCATCTGATACATAAGCAGAAAGGGATACAATAGAGATCAATGTGATCTTTCATATGCTTTACCCTTGCCTTGTCTGCAAAGAAAGAACATTAGAAAAATTTTCACTTATCTAAAATCTGGATACATTTAAAGATCACAGTATATGAAACTGCTGAACTTGTTAAAGTTACAACATCTTTAATCAATTAACTCTGAGCCGCCAATACCATCTTAACTGCTATTAACAAGTGATTAAATATTGCTCACTTAATCACCTGAAGATGTCTCTTTTCCCATAAACAACTGCACATCTTTCTTCACATAGTAAAGCTCTCTTGAACTGGCTGGAGCTGTCCCACCATTAGAGAAGCCAGCTGTTGGAATGTTCAATTCTGAAGTGTCTTTCTGTATTATACACAGAGCCAGAGGACTGTCAGATCCTTTAAGCTAATCACAAGAAAATTTCCTATGTGGCTCTCATCTGTCTTTATCCACTGACCAAGCACTTCCCTCCTTCCACCTGCATTAAGGACTTATTCACACCCATTTTATACTATTTATTGTTTGATTGATTGATCTTGTTGAAATGTCTAGACTTTATGAAATTACATTAAAGTAAGAGTATAAACCCCCAACCTTAGCATGATAAATAGTTAAAATTTATGATCAGTTCTGATAGACATAACTCTCTTCAACACTGAGTTGATTCAAGCCAGTTCGACTTGTGCAATGATGAAGAGAATCATCTACACCCAGAGAGAGGACCATGGGAACAGAGCATGGAACACAACATAGCATTCTCATTCTCTCTGTTGTTATTTGCTTGCATTTTGTTTTTTTTTTCTCAGTTTTTCTTTTTCTTCCTTCTTGATCTGATTTTTCTTGAGCAACCAGATAACTGTATAATTATGTGTACATATTGGATCTAACATGTATTTCAACATGTTTAACATGTATTGGACTACCTGCCAGACAGGGTAGGGGATGGGAGGAAGAAGGGGAAAATTTGCAACAAAAGATTATGCAAGGGTCAATGTTGGGAAAATTACCCATGCATATGCTTTGTAAATAAAAAGCTTTCATAAAAAATAGCTAAAATTTAATCTTTATAAAATAGTGGTTTTATCTCTTCTCAGAGACTTCTCATAGATTAAAGTTAAATTTATCCTCTCCCCTCTTACTCTTTAGATCATAGCAGTTAAATTATCAGTATTTGGGGTCCCAAAGCCTTCTTAAAGAGATAGTAATAGTTTTAATAATATGTGAAAGAGTCTTATCTAGGATTCTGTCCCAAGGAAGTAAAAGTAAAACCAAGTTTCAACCATTGGAGGCACATTACAAGCTAGTGACACTAATGGTATTCAAGTCATAGCAGAAGGAAGAAGGAGCTCATCAATGATCATCTGAATTGTCGCCTCTGGAGCTTGGTATCCCACAGTAGTCACCTCTAGGCTCTCATCCCTCCCCTTATTTCATTCACTGGGTGATATTCTAGGATTGTCTGTCACTTCAGTCAAGGGTGATGCATTTTAAGGGGGCCTTATTCAATCACAGCTGGTTGTTTTTATGGATACAGGCAGAGAGATGCCAGAAACTTCTTAATAGGCTGTTTGAATATAGCATGGAGTTGGTAGTTTCTGATAGGAAAAATTCTTATGTGAAACAGTTCAGATATGAAGCATTCCATAAAGTGACAGATTAGAAGCTCCAGGAGGAAGGATAGGGGATTTTCTAGAGAAGAGGCAGTCAATTCCTCAAGAATCCTTATGGATTTTAGAGAGATTCCCCAAAATAAAAGGAATTTTCCTCTCTAGACTACTGCCTTGGAAAGAAGTTTGCTTTGAATAAGTCTTAGAAATGTCATTTTAAAGGGCAATTTGGAATAGAATGAGGTCAAATTAAAATAATTTTAAATAGGCATAATAAAGAATGTCATTTTAATCATCATTTTTACAAAGTATAACAATGTTTTTGATAATGTGTATTTATTTAATAGCCTTATCCATTTTGGTAAGAAAATGTTATTGGTTTAATGGTAAAAAACAAAAACAAAAAACCTTTCTTAGCACAAAGCTGTTGAAGTCTATTATTATTTTGTTGCTGTTGTTTTTCAGTTATGTCTGACTTTGTGACCCCATTCAGGATTTTTTTTTTTTTTTTTTTTTTTTGCCAAGAAAGCAAAGATACTGGAGTGGTTTTTATGGAATGCTGATTGTTGCCCCCAGCCTAAACCCTATAGAAATCCTCAATCACTAGCTGACATGTACAAGTACAGGTCTATATGGTCTATAATTTCATCATCCATCTTGTCTAGATGTACCATAGAAATCAGTCAATAAAAAAATAGTACCAACAGGATGCAGATCAAGATTTAAACCACAAACTTTAATTAATGTTTCCCTTGTCATGGCACCTGAGCACTATCCTTCTTTGATGTCTTTTGGGTGAACTTATAATGAGGTCAGGCTAATAATAATATTGTTATCATACATTAATATCACTCCAAGTAGGCTTTTCTGTATGCATTAAGGGTAATCATATGCATTTTCCATCAATACTTTAGGACCTCTCCAGGTTAGCATACTCCTTCTGTAACTTCAAAATCTATATATCTTATGCTGTAATCAGATTCCATAAATATTTTTGTCATGCTTTGTTGCGTTGCTAACTCTGGGTGACTCCTGCTAATTCCTGGCAAATTCCTAAAAGGAGCACAACCTACTCTGAGTGCATGATTCTCAATTAATCTTAATACCTTTACCTGATATGGAGACAGTTTAAAGATGACACTACAGATTATCTGTTTGCCATTTCCTTCTTCAGCTCATTTTATATATGAGGGAACTGAGGCAAACAGTATTAAATAGCTTATTCTTATCAGGATGCTACTAAATTTCTGAAGCCAAATTTGAACTCAGGAAGATGAGTCTTTCTGACTTCAGGCTTGGGTACTCTATCAACTATGTTGCCTAGCTGCTCCCTGTCCTTTATTATAATGGTGATATATATAAATCCTCAAGGAGTTTACATTCTGATGAAGGAAGACAATCTACAAAAGGGATATGAACAGCAGGTAGGAGCAGTTCAGGTAATGAAGATACTAAGCCTTAATTTATTTTTTTTTATCAAAGCTTTTTAATTTTCAAAAGATATGCATGGATAATTTTTTAACATTAACCCTTACAAAACCTTGGGTTCCAATTTTCTCCCTCCCATCCCTCTCCTAGATAGCAAGTAATCCAATATATGCTAAATATGGTAAAAAGATATGTTAACTCTAATATATGCATACATATTTATACAATTTTTTTTTTTTTTGCTGAGGCAAATGGGATTAAATGACTTGCCCAGGGCCATACAGCTAGGAAGTGTTAAGTGTCTGAGATCAGATTTGAACTCAGGTCCTCCTGAATTTAGGGTGGTGCTCTATCCACTGTGCCACCTAGCTGCCCCCATATTTATACAATTATCTTGTTGCACAAGAAAAATCAAATCAAAAAGGGAAAAAATGAGAAAGAAAATAAAATGCAAGCAAACAACAAAAAGAGTGAAAAAGCTATATTGTAGTCCACACTCAGTTCCCACAGTCCTCTCTCTAGGTAAATATGACTCTCTTCATCACAAGACCATGGAACTGATCTGAATCAGTTCATTGTTGAAAAGAGCCATGTTCATCAGAGCTGATTGTTATATAATCTTCTTGTCTCCATATACAATGATCTCCTGGTTCTGCTCATTTCACTCAGCCTCAGTTCATGTAAGTCTCTCCAGGCCTCTCTGACATCATCCCCCTGATCATTTCTTACAGAACATCCATATACCATAACTTATTCAGCCATTCTCCAGCTGATGGGCATCCATTCAGTTTCCAGTTTCTTGCCACTACAAAGAGGGCTGCCACATTTTTTGCACATGTGGGTCTCTTTAAGCTATAGTTTCAAAGTACAGAGAAAGTAAGGAACAGGGACAAGTGAGGAATGAGGTGTTGCCCAGCCTAAGCCTCTCCACAATATGGAAGATCCAAGAGAAATTTAATAATGGGAAAAGGTAAGCAGGCCTTCTGCAGGTACATACCAAGATAAGTAGGCCATGGATGTAATAGGTTTTTCCAGGGCAAGGAGATTCTAGGTGCAAATTTCAGAAGGAGCCAACAGTAGAAAAGGCAGGTTTTGAAGTCCAGAGAAAGTGAGTAGGAAGTAAGAGTAAGTAGGGAGTAAATAGGAAGTAAGAAAGAATATCAAGTTTAGTAGTTAAGGGATCCTTAGTAACCTTAAGTAAAATAGTTTCAATTGAGTTATAGGATCAAAAATTAGGCTACAAGGAGTTGGGAAATGAGTGGTTGATGAAGAAATGAAAGCAGTAAATGCATATGATTCTAGTGGTTTGACAGTGAAAACGATAAGAAATATAGGATGGTAGCTTGAGAAGATGGCAAAGTCAAGTAGGATTGGGTTTTTAAGTATGCTATAGACTGGAACCTATTTGTAAGCAGTGTGAAGGAAGTCACTAGATAAGTAGATATAAACTGGGGAAGATAAAGAGAAAGAAAGAAAGAGAATGAGATTGTTGATGGGTCAGTCTCTTAAAGATGAAATGAGATGAAAGGTACAAGTTAAGAGGTTGATTTGACAAGAAGTACTATTTCTTCTCCATAGATTAAAGGAAGGGAAAATAGATGTTGGGAGACTTTAATATGTGGAGCAGAAAATGAGAGCTCTTTTGACAGTGGTTTCACTTTCTTAAGGAGAGGAAGTTAGGGTAGGTTTGAAAGGAGAAAAGAGTTTTGAAATAGTAATTGAAGAAAGTAAGAAAAATGGAGAATAAGTGAATATAAATTTTTATACTTGTATGGGAGCTGATGGTCATCTTTTAGGAGTTCCATACATTGATGATCTCTGGGACTTCCAGAGTAAGGGAAGATAAGTTAGAAGAACTGAAATCCTTTGCATCATCACAACAATACTTAAGAGACAGCAAGGAGGCTAAAGAGAAGGAGGAGTAAGAAAACAAACATTAATTAATCTTTAATTATGTGCCAGGTACTATACTAAGTGCTTTACAGATATTTATTCCCCCTAGATCCCACAACAATCAAAGGAAGGAAAGAAGGAAGAAAACAAGCTTCTACTGTTAAGTACCTACTATGTGATAGGCATTATACTAAATGTTTTGTAGATATGATCTTACTAGATCCTTACAACTGCCCTTAGAGGTAGGTGCTATTGTTATACTCATTTAATAATGGGGGAAACTAAGGCAGAGACCAAATAGTTCAGCTAGAGTCACACAGATGCTAAGTGTCTAAAACAGGATTTGGATGCAGAATTTGAATTCCAGGCTCAGCTCTCAATCCAGTGTGCTACCCAGCAACCTCAAGGCAAGTAAAGACTGAAAATAGGGCATTGGGTTTGGTCATAAAGATTCATTGTTCAGAAGAATAGTGAGGATGGATGCTAGATTGAAAGAGAGGGCGAGACAGGGGAAATATCAGTTTGTCCTTTTTATGGATGATTAGCTGAAACTGGATGCAGGGAGACCAATTAAGAGACTATATATATATATACACACACACACTGGAAAATGACTACTGGATAGTGGATCTGCGTTATTTGAAGAATAATCTCAATAGTTAGGAAAAGTGAGTTTAAAGGACAAGATATGTTGAGTTTGAGTCTTTGGAATATCCAACCAGTAGTTTGAAATGGGAAACCAGAGCTCCAGAGAAAAATGAGGACTAAATACATAGTTTTGGTCCTTGTCCCGTTAATTTTTTGAACTTTAAAACCATGTCTTCTCTATTGCTAGTATTATCCTGGAACTTTCCTCAGTGCTTGAGGCCTGATCCTGAGAAGACTTTTCAAAGCTCTACCTCACTTAACTCCAATTCATAATTCAAGACATCTTCATGATGTCAGCAGTACTCTTTTAGAAATTCGCACTTATTCGGGAATATTCCTCCATAATGCCTGGGACCCTTCTCCAATAGGTGAGTTTGCTCTGGAGCTTCCATTAAAGGGCCCAGGTTATTCTGTCTTTATTCTGGTGCTCACTTTCTTAAAAATTATGCCCATGAGTCAATTATCTTCCTCCTTTCTTTACCCCCCAAAGCTCTCCAACTCCTTTTGGTTTTTTGCTCCTCTCCCATACCCCCCATCCTTTGAGAGCATGGACTATCTTTCTTTTTGTTTTTATTTGTAGCCTCAGCATTTAGCACAGTAATTGGCAGGCACATAGTGAGCTCTTAATTAATTACCTTATCAGTATAGAGATATTAGTTGAAACTATATATACTGGTGAGATCATCTTGAGATAGTATATAAAAAAGTAGAAAGACAGAGCCTCAGGGAATATTGATTAATCAAAGGAAACAGAATTGGTCAGATAGTATTAGGAGTAGACCTGAAGGTGAGACCCTTTAGTTTAGTTAGAAACAAGAATTCAGTTAGAAATCTGTGCATGTGTTTTGAAAATAAAAAGCTTAAAAAAAAAAAAAAAAAGACAACAATTAACAAAAGAAGGCCCCCTTATCTCTATATGCAAATGTATGTGCTCTCCAGGATAGGGTATGGTAACTCAGTCTTTTAGTATCCTTCAAATCTAAAGGGCATTGAGGGTGGGATCCTTTGTGCCCCTAGGCAGCTAGATCTACTGAATGGAAAGTCAGAAAAATCTGATTAAAATCTAACATATTTTGGCACAAGTCATTTAATCTCTATCTGCCTCAATTTCTTCAAATGTAAATTGGGGATAATAACAGCACCTTGGTTGGGAGATCAAATGAGGTGATACTTGTACTTAGAACACTGCCTGGCACATAATAGGCACTTAACAAATGCTTATTTCCTTACTTCCTTTCTTTTTTCTCTAGGTGACCAGAAAGCCCCATCAACACAGCCTGAAGCCACCCAGAAGATTTATGAGTGGGTGGGGGTACGATTTACTCCACTCTCACTACATTCTGGAGCCAATCAAATCCTGGCTTTATTGACTTTTAAAGAAAATCCAGCCTAACTTTAGAAGTAGATGGAGAAGAAGAAACTTGGTAGATTTCAGTCCTGTGGGGAAAGTAAGAGAACAAGATAAATATAGAATTTCATAACAATTTGACTGGAATTTTGCTTCATTCTTCCTTTTTCAATGGACATCTACCAGGTGACAACTCTTCTACCACAGCCTTTCCCAGATGTCAGTCATTGCTTCATTAAACTTTTAGTGTTGGTATGAGAAAGGCACTCAATAAATATTTGTTTTATAAATTACTCTTACTACTTCTAAGGCCAGCTTTGCCTATCTTAGATTGTATGTGGACAACTAGAAATTGTGTGTAGAGAATTTCCTATCATGGACATATGTGCAGTTTAGGGAAACACTGGCCTTTGGCCTGTATTATTTGAGAGAGAAAGGATTATATTTGTTACTTCTTTTCTGCAAAACTGAGGATAGAGAGCACCACAAGATGAAAGTGATGATTTTATTCAAGTGATATAATATGATTAAATAAGGTGACATGTAAAGAACTTTGCAAACCTTAAAACACTTAAAAGGAGTCCACTTTTCTGACCAAAAGTTACCACTTCTGAGCATCTGGTCTTCCCTAAGGATTTTCAGGTGTTATACAAAACAACTTATTTAATAGTTTCCTGCACCTGTGACTTCCATGAGATTCCTTCTTTGTTGAAATGTATTTAACTCTCTGCTTCTCCTGGGCACTCCAGTATTTTAGTATATTCTTAGTGTTCCAAATTGCAACTTCCATGCTTTAATTTCAGATCCTAGTTTTTGCTGTTTTAGCAGTCTTCTTTGTTTCAGGTTGACAAATATTATTACTGCTAATTGTTTGCTGTGCTTTATCTGTAAACGGAAGGTTTTCATCTTTCATACTAAAAAGATAAATGCCATCAGACTTTCATTTATCAACTTTTTTTGGTTGATAGAACAAATGAAGTACCAGTAATTATCCTATTTATATAGACACTACAGATAAGGCTAGATTATATGCTAAAAGCCTTATTCTTCACTTTAATTAATTGAAATTTAGACAAAATTAAGCATTTCATTTTGGGTTTTTTTTTTTTCTTCCCTTCTCTGAATTATTTTCCAAAATAAATAAGACTTTCATTTCATCATTCTTTTATTGAGCAAATCTTTAGATACTGTGATTTCCCCTCTTTCTGAATAGTTCCTGCTATAGAGGAATGAATAACTATGAGTCTAGATTTCACATTGCATTTTTGCACATTTTGAAATTTCTTACCTCTATCTTATTACCATTCAGGGAAAGATCTCAAGTATAGAGAGGCCTATCTGTGGTAAAGGCTATCATTGTGTATGGTTTGAAGAGAAGCAAAATAGACATCTCTAGCTTCTTCACACTCTACCCTTCTCCAAGGGAGACACTCATTCCTTCTAGGAGGGAAAGTCGGTTGGGACCATTAGCCCCTCTGCTCTCCTCAGAATAAGGGGGTATCAAGCTAGGATCATATCCATCTGTTCCCTTAAATATTATTCACCTAGGGGACATGATCAGGTTTAGCCTAACTTCTGATAGCTTTATCTTGTTATTATTGGGGGGGGGAAAGGGGACCCTAACCTCTATATCTAAAGTTTGACCCCTTTCCCATCAAATCAGTTCCAAATACATCTAGTGAATAGCAAAGAAACCTATCTCTTCCAATTATAACAAAACAAAAATCAGACAATGTATACATAGGAGACTATGTACAAATATAGAATGAAAGGATTCTCCTATTGGGAGCAAGATAACTCATCTCAATCAAGAGTAGTCCAGATTATGGGGATTACAATTATCCCACCTATAATAAAATAGACTGAGGCAGAGTTCTGAGTCAATGGCAGTTTATTAAAGGGTCTATGGTTCCCTCTAATGAAATGGACATCAGATCTTCTTTGTGAATCTGAGATGGCCTCTCCTTCCAGGGTCCTATTTTTATAGTCCAGTCATTCCAGAACAGCTATATCAAATGCAGAATAATTTTGATTGATATGTATACATAAACTAAAATAAGCATATGTCAGCAAAATCACAAGTTGGGTGAAGCAAGGAATATCTTCTTCTTTTTTTTTTTTTTTTTTTTTCCTGAGGCAGTTGGGGTTAAGTGACTTGCTCAGTCACACAGCTAGAAGTGTTAAGTGTCTGAGACCAGATTTGAACTCTCCTGACTTCAGGACTGGTGCTGTACCCACCACACCACCTAGCTGCCCCCCTTTTTTCTTTTTTCTTTTCTTTCTTTTTTTGGAATATCTTCATATAAGATGGTTAGGCTTCTCTTTAATTTGGGCAGGAGGATATGTTACAAGATATCACAGTCAATGACCCAAATGGTCATAATATGGTCATCTCCTATTGAAAAGTGATTGGTCCGGAGGCACAAAAATATTTGGGGGACGTTCCATGTAGTTGTCATCTCTACCATGCTGGGCGTGGTCATCATGACAGGGAAAAGCAAAAGAGGAAGGCCTTTAATTAACATCCCATAGTAAAGAAGGTGATCATAGAATCTGTAGTCCACTGCTCTCTGGCATATATACAGAGTTTTGATATGATTCTATAAAAAATGATCAATACTGATTGGAGTAGAGTAGGGCTCCAAATAAATTATTTCTCTCAGGGTCTTATCCAAGAAGAAATTTCCCAAAGTCTCTAAAGTAGCAAATTGGATTTAGGCACATGATAGAGACTTCTTACTTCTCTCATGTTTTTTTTTTTTTTTTTTCCCCCAGTAACCTAAATTGAAGTTGACTTCAGGAGAATCCTGGCCTTAGGCCTATATTATTTGAAAGAGAAAGGTCTATTTTGTTAACTTCTTTTCTACAGAACTGAGAAAGACAGCATTACACGATGAAAGTGATGATATATTCAAGTGATATGATATGATATGATCAAATAACTCATCTTTCTAAGCTGGTTGTCAGAAGTGCCAAAGCAACTTGACTCAACTTAAAATCTGATGAGTCCCCAAGAGGAAGTGGTATTTGAAGAATCCCAAAAGAGGATTTGCTAAAGCTCTCTGTCTCTCTGTGTCTCTATTGTCTCTATTAAATTGTCCATGTCTCTCTCTCTTCTCACCAAGTGTGCTCTGCCCTTCATTAAAAAATAAGGAGATAACACCATGCTAATGGGTTTTGGGACAAAGATACAACAATTTTTTTATTTTATTTTAAGTTTTGACTTGTTCTCCCAAGGATTTGATAGTTAATAAAGGGAACATCCAAAGTCTCTTACTATGAAGAGTCTACATTTCTCAAACTTTTTTTTTCAGAGAAACTTGCTTCAAAATTTATTTTCAGAATTATTCTTACTAATTGTACCCCCACCCCATTTATTCTATTCTTTCTCTCCTTTTACTCTAAACTTTCTCAAAAGTGTTTTACTGGGGCAGCTAGGTGGTACAGTGGATAAAGTACCAGCCCTGAAGTCAGGAGGACCTGCATTCAAATCTGATCTCAGACACTTAACACTTCATAGCTGTGTGACCCTGGGCAAGTCACTTAACCCCAATTGCTTCAGCAAAAAAAAAAAAAAAAAGTAAAAGTTTACTTCTGACTATCCCTTCTCAAAATCTGCCCTCCCTTCTGTCACCCCCCTTCTTATTCGCTACCCCTACTATCCTGCAGAGTAAGATAGATTTCTATATCCAATTGAGTGTGTGTGTTATTCCCTCTTTGAAACATTTTTTGATGAGATTAAAATTCACTCACTCTCCCTTAGTTCCCCTCTCTTCCCCTCTACTCTAAAAGCTTTATCTTACCTTTTAAATGTGTGACAATTTACCCCATTCTACTTTTCCCTTTCCCTTTCTTCCAATGCCTTCCTCTTTCACCCTTAATTTTTTTTTTTTAGATATCATTCCTTCAGATTCAACTAACACTTATGCCTTCTATTTATATGTACTTCTAACTGCTCTAGTAATGAGAAAGTTCTTATGAGTTAAAAGTATTATCTTCTCATGTAGGAATATAAACAGTTTAATCTTATTAAGTCCTTAATGATCTTTCTTATCTGTGTACTTTTTATGCTTCTCTTGGGTCTTATATTTGAAAGTCAAATTTTCTATTCAGCTCTGGTCTTTTCATCAATAATACTTGAAAGTCCTCTATTTCATTGAATATCCATTTTTTTCCCTGAAGTATTATACTCAGTTTTGCTAGGTATGTGATTTTTTCTTTATAATCTGGATCCTTTGCCTTTCAGAATATCATATTCCAAGATCTCTGATCCTTTAATGTAGAAGCTGCTAAATGATCTGTTTTTCTGACTGTGCTCCAAGATACTTGAATTGTTTCTGTCTGCCTGCAGTATTTTTCCCTTCACCTGGAAATTCTGGAATTTGACTATAACATTGCTGGGAGTTTTCATTTGGAAATCTCTTTCAGGCAGTGATTGATGGATTTTTTCCATTTCTATTTTGCCTTTCAGTTATTACATGTCAGGACAGTTTTATTTGATAAATTTCTTGAAAGATGTTGTACAGAAGCTTATTGTGATCATGGCTTTCAGGTAGTCCATTAATTTTTTTTCAACTTTGGCAACTTGCAAAAGTCTTTATTATTATTATTATTAAAGCTTTTTATTTTTCAAAATATATGCATGGATAATTCTGCAGCATTAACCCTTGCAAAACCTTGTGTTCCAATTTTCCTCCCTTTCACCCACCCCATCTGCTAGATGGCAAATAGTCCAATATATGTTAAACATAGTAGAAATATATGTTAAACCAAATATATACCATTATACAATTATTTTGCTGCACAAGAAAAATCAAATCAGGATGGAAAAAATGAGAAAGAAAATAAAATTCAAGCAAACAACAACAAAAAGAGTGAAAATATTATGTTGTGAATCACACACTCATAGTCCTCTTTCTGAATGCAAATGATTCTCTTCAACACAAGATCATTGAAACTAGTCTGAATCATCTCATTGTTGAAGAAAGCCATGTCCATCAGAATTGATCATTATATAATCTTGTTGCTGTGTACAATGGTCTCCTGGTTCTACTCATTTCACTTAGCATCAGTTCATGCAAGTCTCTCCAGGCCTCTCTGAAATCATGCTGCTGATCATTTCTTACAGAACAATACTATTCCATAACATTCATATACCATAACTTATTCAATAGTCCATTAATTTTTAAATTACCTCTTCTAAATCTATTTTCCAGGTCTGACCTATTTTTCTTTCTTTCTTTTTTTTTTTTTTTTGAAATGATATGGGAAATTTATTTTATTTTTTAAAAATTTTTGCAGATTTCAGGATTTTTTTCTTTTCTTTTTTTTATTATAACTTTTTATTGACAGAACACATGCATGGGTAGTTTTTCAACATTGTCCCTTGCAATCACTTCTGTTCCAACTTTTCCCTTCCTTCCCTCTACCTCCTCCCCTAGATGACAAGCAGTCTCATACATGTTAAACATGTTAAAGTATATTTTAAATATAATATATGTGTACATATTTATACAGTTTTCTTGTTGCACAAGAAAAATCAGATTTAGAAAGTTAAAAATAACCTGGGAAGAAAAACAAAAATGCAAGCAGTCCATTTCCCAGTGTTCTTTCTCTGGGTGTAACTGGTTCTATTCATCATTGATCAATTGAAATTGAATTGGATCTTCTCATTGCTGAAGATATCCACTTCCATTAGAATTGATCCTCATATAGTATTGTGGTTGTAGTGTATAATGATCTCCTAATTCTACTTATTTCATTTAGCATCAGTTCATGTAAGTTTCTCCAAGCCTCTCTGTATTCATCCTGCTGGTCATTACCACAATTTACCCAGCCATTCTCCAATTGATGGGCATCCATTCAATTTCCAGTTTCCAGCCACCACAAAAAGGGCTGCCACAAACATTTTTGCATATACAGATCCCTTTCCCTTCTTTAATATCTCTTTGGGATAAAAAGCCCAGTAGTAACACTGCTGGATCAAATTTGGGGTATACACAGGTTGATAACTTTTTGAGCATAGTTCCAAATTGCTCTCCAGAATGGTTGAATCCATTCACAACTCCACCAACAATGCATCAGTGTCCCAGTTTTCCCACATCCCCTCCAACATTCATCATTATATTTTTCTATCATTTTAGCCAATCTCACAGCTACATAATGATATCTGAGTTGTCTTAATTTGCATTTCTCTGATCAATAGTGATTTGGTACACCCTTTCATATGAGTAGAAATAGTTTCAATTTCCTCATCTGAAAATTGTCTCTTCATATCCTTTGCAGATGAGTTATATTTCCAATGAAATATTTCATATTATCTTCTATCTTTTTCATTCTTCTGGCTTTGTTTTATTGTTTCTTGATTTCTCATAAAGTCATAGCTTGCATTTGCTCTATTTTAATTTTTGAGTTATTATTTTCTTCAGCAAGCTTTGTATATCTTTTCTATTTGGCCAATTCTACTTTTAAAGGAGTTGTTTTCTTAGATCTCCTTCCCCCCCCCCCCCCCCCATTTGACCAATTCTGCTTTTTAAGACATTCTTCTCTTTATTGGCTTTTTGTTCTTCCTTTACTCTTTAATCTAGTCTGTTTTTTAAGATGTTACTTTTTTCAGTATTTTTTGTATTTCTTTTACCAAGATTTTCTCTCATCACTCTCATTTCTCTTCCCAATTGTTACCGCTCCTCCTTGATTTTCAAAATTCTTTTTGAGCTGTTCTATGAACTGAGAGCACTTCATATTTTTCTTGGAGGCTTTGGATGTAGGATCTTTGGCTTTGTTATCTTCTGAGTGTGCATTTTGATCTTCTTTCTATGGTTAAAATCTTTTTCTGTTGTTTGCTCATTTCTCCAGCTTATTATTTGACTTTTAACTCTTTGTTGAAGTAGAGCTCTGCTTCTAAGGTGGAAGATACATTGTTCCAAGTTTCAGGGGTTTTGTGTGTTTCCAGAGATATTTTTAGGGACTTGTAAATTTTCTGTTCTTCCAAGGTGCTATAATCTAAGAAGAGATATGCTTTCTCCTTTCCTGGACTGTGGTTTGTGAGCTCAGCGAGCAACTACAAACACTCTTTTCTGCCCTGAAACTGTTGGTGGGTTCACTTGTGACTATAACATCTGGTGTGCTATTGCTTTTTCTTGCTCTGGGACTGCCACCCACAACTGCAACTAGGATCCAAGGATGAGTATAGCCACAGAGTTCTGCCTCAGTGCTAGCAATAAGACCCCTGTAAACTCCTTCTGACTAGTTCTTTGACCTCTTAACCATATGTGGGCTGAGAATCTTGAAAGCTGCTGCTGCTGCTGCTGCTACTGATTCAGTGGCTCCCAAGGCCTGCGCCTGATTTGCTGGGTCTGTGTTCCACTCTCATCCAGGTGGAACACACTTTTCCTGCTGACCTTCCAAGTTGCCATAGGCTGGAAAATTGATTCACTCTATCTTATTGTGAATTCTGAAGTTCTAAATTTGTTCATAGTCATCATTTAAGGGTACTTGGAAGGGTTTGGGAGAGAGCTCAGCTGAGTCCCTGCCTTTATTCCACCATCTTTTAATTATGGTGATTTTCTAACATACTGTATCTTTAAAAGAAAAAAAAATTACTGAACTTGTATTTATAAATATAGACACAATAATTATTGGTTTAAAAGTTAAACCATAAACTTCTTATATATTAGTTGGGACTTTTTAAAAACTCACCATTTTCCCTAGTATTTATCTAAAAACAGCTAATGTTAAGTTATTTTTACAGTACATCAATTTAAATACTTTTCATGTATTTTCATAGGAGTCTGAGGGTAACAGAATTTTAAAATTTGAAAGGACTTCATAAGTAATATAGTCAATACTTGAAAAAGAATCCCTTCTACCATACACTGAACAAATGGCCATCCAACTGTTACTTCTACCAATTATGGAGAATTCCCTTCTTTGGAGCAGCCAGCTCCAATTTTGCATAGTTCTAAATCTTAGAAAGTTTTCTTTGCTTAAAAATGCTTTTCAGTGACTTCAACCCATTGTTCCTAAAAGAAGTAGAACAAATAAATTCCCTTTTCCATATAATAATTTTACACACTTAACAAGAGCTAATACTTCTCTCTGATTAGTCTTTTCTTATCTTGACCAATGGAAATATTGGATGATTTCAGGATCTAGAGCTCTCCTGGTCCAACACTTATTTTATGGATGAGAAAACCCAATGTGTAAAATTAAGTGATTTGCTCAAGGTCATTCTGACAGTAAGCATCAGTGGCTGGGTTTGAACCTAGTCCTCTGACTCCAGAGCCATTCTTTTCCCTCTGCATCACACCAGTTGCCAATCCTCTAACCTTCATGGTTTCTCTCCGCTAAAAAGACTGCAACTTTACAATGTTCTTCCTATCATTGTTTATCTAGAATGGAGCATAGTATACCAAATAATCTGAGCAAGGCATGATACATGAGATGTATCTTGACTCACACTTTCTGGGCACTATTTCTCTGCCTGAAAAAGAAACCAGAAGACTGTATTAGGATACAAATGTAGGAGCTAAAATATTTTAGAATGCATAAGGGAATGTAAAAGAATTTATTTAAGCAAGACACAATGTGAAATAATAGGAAGAATGCTAGTCTTAGATTTAAAAGACCCAGTTCCATCTTTTCTACAACCAGTTGTGTCATATCACAAAATAAACCCATCACCAGGAAAATTTACCATAATGGAGATTGCTTCAGTTCTGCTATCAGTAGTACTCTTAGTTGTTGTTGCCTTTCTGTTTGGATGGCTAGAGAGAGAAGAGAAAAGAAAAGAAAAATCCCCTTCCCATAGCTTCTTTTATATGGGCTCAAAATACCAGACATCTCTTCATTTGACACCAAATGCTTTTGCTTGGTTTTGATTCTACTCTCATCTCTATCATACCCTGAACTGAGTACCCTTTGGTACTCTTCCTCACCTCCCTTTCCTTCCCCCCCCCCCCCTTAGCAGAGTACCCAGAACATAGTAGACACTTAATAAATGTTTATATTGTATCATGCATCATCCAATCCTCTCCCTGAAAAATTTTTTTCATCTCCTTGGGCTTCAGTTTCATTGTTGTTCAGACATGTTTGATTCTTTGTGATCCCAATTGGTGTTTTCTTGACAAAAATACTAGAGAGATTTGCCATTTCTTTCTCCAACTTATTTTACAGATAAGGATACTGAGGCAAACAGGGTTAAATGACTTGCCCAGGATCACATAGCTGGTAAGTGTCTGAGGTCAATTTTGAATTGAAGAAAAAGTTTTCTTGACTCTAGACCCAGTGCTCTGTGCACTATGGCACCACCTAGCTTCCCTCATTTCTTTATCTGTATAATAATAGCTGAAGCTTAAATTGTTGTGCCACAGTTCTCATTTATTATCCTGACTCAGTTTCCCTCAGTTTCCCTAAATTGTCTTGTTTCGGTTTCCCTAATTGTTCTGCCTCAGTTTATAATTGTTCTTCTCAATCCTGTAGAACCTCCCTCTTAATCAGAATATTCGATAAGGATAAAATATCTTATATTTTAGAATATAAGAATGCCTTTCCCCATCCCAAGCTATCAGAATATCAGATACCGTCTTATCAAGATGCCTCTCCAGGACCTCCCCCCATTATGTCATCCCCATCTCTGGTGGCTCACTTCACCCTGTCAGAGTCCTGTTCCTGCTCTTACTACCTAGAATCCTCCCCTGCCTCAGTCTACCCCCTGAGTCTGAGCCACATGTATATATATCATTGAGAACTCAGATTGTTTTCTGGATTCTTGGAGACAATGGTCTCATTCAGTCCTGGGACCAAATCATCGATCCATTTGCTTCCAGTAAATCCCTCTCTTTCAAATAAAATATTAAATATTCTCTAATCTCTATCTTGCCTCAGTTTCTCCAGCATTACATTTTGGAGGTCCCATTGAGATATTAGAAAATAAGAGCAGGATTAGAGAATAGACAAATTCTAGTCTCCGCCTTGAGCCTCAGGACAGCTGGAGCTCTGAGTTGTTGGTGTGGAGAGGCCAGCCCTCTGGATTTTCCCCAGAGTCTCCACAAAAGAGAGCAGTTTTCAGTCACAACCTTGCCTGACACCTGACAGTGGACACCTCCATTTGGCCAAGGGAGAATCTGGTCTGAAATCCCTGCAGGGTAAGTTTATGTCTGGTCTAATTGCTAGCAAATCTGGGTCCCCAGAAAAAGTTGGGCTAACGAGCCATACAACTCTGGAAGTGCCAATAGGATGCTATGTTGCACTATCTGGTTCTGAATACCTTTGGTACTTTCTGGTTATCTCTGGACATTCTCTGTGAAGGCAGAGAAATGTGCCAAACTGGGGCTTGGAAGCCTAAAAAGGCTCCTGTTTGGATTCTGGGAGGGAAGACTCTCCAGCTGCAACAACTTCTCTCAGGGCTATTCTAAGGTTTCCAGATAGCCCCAGTCTCTGCGTTAAATGTTTTGTTTAATGTTATAACTGTGCAGTCTATGTCTGTGTGATTTGTGTTCTGTGTTGTGTGTGATTTGTCTGTCTGTTTCGTTAATTTAAGAACTCTGTTAAGTTTAAGAACAATGATTAAGAAATTTGGCAATTGGTTATTTCAATGTTGCAACTGTGCGTAATATAAACATTTACTTGTGATCTTAAACTTTTTAACCTGTTGTACTAATTTATGAGTAAAAGGAACAAAAAGGCAAACGGTTTTTTCTTGAAGCAGGCTTTCAGAGCCTGTTAGAGAAAAGGGCAATAAAACCTTATCTGACAGAAACTCAGGCAGGAGAAAACATTTGATTAGGAATTTTAGGATGATTCTGAAATTGTGGGAAATAATTTTACTATTGCCTTTGCATGCCAGATTTGTTCTGAATATTCTTTTGGGCAGTTTTTAAATTGTGAGAAATAATTTTATGGTTGCCTATGCAGGCTAAATTTAGTTATCTTTAAGTATAAGACCTTAAAGGAACAATAGCTTGTTAAAGAAGTTCTGTTAACTTGCCTAAAAGGTGTCACCTGCCTCTAATTAGGTAAAGAAGGATCTGACTTTTCTCAAGGCTCTAACTCTGGCCAAAGTTGGAGCTTAGGAAAAGTCCATTGGGAATAATGGCCCCATGGGGCCAGAGGGAGAGAAAGAAATTATTCTGTTTAGTGAAATTCATTATTTGAAACAAGACAGGAAAAGCAATTTTATATTATTGGGAATTTAAAGCTGTATTTGATTGGATTTTAAGTTAAAGTATAGGTTATTAAAACAAAATGCCAGTAGCTTACCTTAGGGGAGATCCTTTTTGTATCTCCCTATTTAGATGGTATGTTGCTTTCTAGAAGTATTGGCTAATTTGTAAACTATGAGTTATGCCTTAAAAATTTGTCAGCTCTGTTGGGTATATGTATACGTTTTATGAAATTTGTTTCAAAGTTATTTGCGAATCTTGAAATTTAAAGTTTAAAAAAAAGTGATTGAAAGACAAGGGACAAGAGAGATTGATTTGCAAAAGCAATTAATAGTTTAAATGGAGCATCTAGTATTAGTTTGGGAATGTTTAAAATAGGTTGGAAAAGGTTTGGGAGGCATTGGGAGGAGAGAGACAGAGATGGGACAGAAAGAGATGGTGTGAGAGAAGGAGAAAGACAGAGGAAAATGGCTTTCCAGAAATAGGGAACAAAAAGGGATGAACCCCATTTTCCATGGGAAAGGAGATACCCAATGAGATTGTGGCCTTTCTTTGGCTGGCAGATTGGCTCCTGAGGGAAATGGTACCCTAAAAAGGTTAGCTGTGAGAAGTTGAGGTCAGAAAGCATGGTGGAATGGGGGAAGGGTGACCACATAGAAGGGGACCACCTCTCCCCCCATTAAGATGGTGGCTTTTTTTTTTTTTAACAAACTGCACTTCCTTGCTGGTTCAAATATTAATTGCTTCTATTGTTTAATTGATATTTTTAAGAATCTTTCAAATTCTTTTATGTAGAATTGGGTATTCTGTATAAGTTTAATTGATTGTGTCCTGAGGTTATGCACATCATTTAAAGGGCTTCTGAAAATAATAGTTTTTTCTTGTCTTTTGGGAAATGTTTCTGTTAAATATGAAAAATAACTTGTGAACTTATTGAAACAAATTTCTTATTGTTATCAATATGAGGTTATGGTATTTCTAAAAGTTTAATGCTTTTAAGAACCTCTTGGATTCTTTCATGTGGTATTAAGATATTCTGTATAGGATATTCTATCTAAGTTTTAATTGATTGTATTGGGCCTGCCTGAGGTCATTTAAAGAGCCTCTGAAAATAATATTTTTTTGTCCTTTTGAAAATGTTTCGTTATAGACAATATGTAATTTGGAATATCTATCTCTGTATTAGGTATTTTAAAGCAAAATGATTTGTATGTAAAATGTTTACTTATGAAACTGTACTTAGATATGAAAGGAACTTCCTGAGAAATTCTTACTGTTATAAATGTAAGGTTATGGTAAATATCTGTTCAGGATTTATCTGAAACTTTGGTTAATGAAATTTGTTATTGGAAGTAAAATTTCTTGGGCTTATAGTTAATGCTATATGGGGTTTGGGACAATTAACTGAAGTAAAAATGAATTAAAGCTATTTTATCCTGTTTGGCTGAAAGTTGAATTTTAAGTGCTTATGTTATATTATAGTTGTATCCCTGCATTTTTTTCCTTCTGTAACTGATTTCTATGATCAGAGCAATGGTCAATAGAAACTGTTAATGCAATTCAATTATGTCAGACCTTGCTGTTTCCAACCTGGTTATATGTAATCATTATATCCTAAATACTTGGGCAAATACATATTGAGTCTGATCATCTATCTGTTACTGAATATTGTGTCTGGATATTCAAGTTTTTTTTAAGGTTTCTAACTAATGAAAGGACAAAAGCCTAACTGCCATCTATCTGTTGGGACTATAGCTGACAGCCGTTTGCCTGTCCTGTGAAGAAAACCTATTAAGCTGCTGGCCAATTCATATTGGCCTCTTCCCATTTTGTATCAGTCTGATCGAATTTTTATTTGTTATATTTGTGTTTTTTGTTCTCAATTTTGGTCAAATTACAGGTATTGACTTGCTTCTGGGACCTAGATCAGCTTTGATTGCCAGCACGCCAGGCCACACCACATGTATCCCCTGCATGGACTGAGAGTCTCCACCAGTGCCCAGCCTGAAGCAGTTTTAAATGAAGCTTTGTCCCATACCCGCGATGGACTGATATGGAGGAATTTAGGAACCCTGATTGGATCATCTATTACTGTGTGTTTAAAATTTGGGATGGATTTGTTAAAACTGTGTAACTATTGCTGTATGTTTGAGGGGTTTTTAGGAAACTTACTATACTAGTCTGTTATGTATAGGAATTTTGATTCACTCTTGGGATTTATGTGTGGAATGGTTATTTGATAATTCCTTTCCATGAGAAAAAAAGGGGAGGAAGAAACTGGTTAGGAAATTGGGGAAACTGATGTACTTTTCTTAGGCACTTCTGCCCCACTCCCTATCTTATTAGTTCAGATTGAATTGGAAATTATTTAAATAGTCCTTTTTGTTACTCCTTGCTCAAAATTGACTAGACTATGATTTACTAGTTATGTTTTATCTTCAAAATCCCTTATTCTGTTGGAATTACCCTGGAAGACTCAGTTTTTGGGATTATTTTTTAGAAACAACCAGAAATCAGACAACTGTCTGGCAACTGGCAGTCTCTCTGATCTGTTTCTCCACTTCTGTTACCCCAGTTCCTTAATTAGTATTTCAGCATTTTCAAAGGACCTTGCAGTTTTGTATCAGACCTCTTAATAGTTCTGGATTGTCTGCCTTGGTTTAACTGCATAATCTGCTCAGAAATCTGGATCCTGTAACAGTCCCTGTTCTATTGAGAGGGTGGAGCTACTCCAGGCCACACTTTTTCCCCTTTTGGGAGTCCCTAACAGACTTGGGCTGCCCCTTTTAGGATGGGCAGCAAAACGGTCTGAAGCACTGCTACTCCCTATATAAGCAGAGACTTGAGTTAAATGCACAAATGACCAAAAACCTAACTTACAGTGAACTGTCCATCTCAAACTGGATTCTCTGGCTGAGATGCCCCAATCTGACATACTTGCAACAGGGACTCTTTTGTAATGTTGATTAACTCTGGGGTTATCAGGGAGAGACTTGTCCTTGCCAAAAGTCCTTACATTTTTTTCTAGTTTTATTTTAGTTTATTTGCTTTACATAGGGGTGGCCAAAATTATGGTGCTAAGACCTATCTAGAGGAAGGTAATTCAATGATTTAAATATTCAGAAGAGAGAGAGAGAGAGTATGGAATGTTGTGCTACGAATCTCTGATTCAGTTTCCCTAATTATCCTGACTCAGTTTCTCTAAATTGTCCTGCTTTGGTTTTCCTAATTATTCTGCCTCAGTTTATAATTGTTCTGCTCAATCCTGCAAAACCACCCCTTCCTCTTAATCAGAATATTTGATAAGGATAAAATACCTTTATTTTAGGATATCAGAATGCCTCTCTCCATCCCAAGCTATTAGAATATCAGATACCATCTTATCAAGAGGCCTTTTTCCATCTCCAGGGTGCCTTCCCCCATTATGTCATCCTCATCTCTGGTGGCTCACCCCACCCTGTCAGAGTCCCGTTCCTGCTCTCAGCACCCTGACTCCACCCCTGCCTCAGTGTACCCCCTGAGTCTGAGCCACATGTACATCAAGAACTCACATTGTTTGCTGGATTCTTGGAGACAATAGTTTCATTCAGCCCTGGGACCAAACCATGGATTCATTTGGTGCCAGTAAATGTCTCCCTTTCAAATAAAATATTAAATATTCTCTAATCTCTATCTTGCCTCAGTTTCTCTGGCATTACAAAATAATGCTTTATGGTTCACAGAGAGCTTTATATACATACTCATACTATCATCCATTTCCCAGTGCGAGGCCTTTGTCTTGGTTCTCCCCCTTATATTTGGAATGCCCTTTTCTCCTCATCCCACCTCTTAAAACCTTAATTTCCCTTAAAGATCAATTTGAATGCTTCCTCCTACATTTGGATTTTCCTGAATTCCCCCTCAAGTACTGTCCCTTCTCAATCCCATTAAATTACTTATGTTTATTTTTATATTCTTATATGTGTTGATATCTCCTCCTAGAAAAAAATGTAAATTTTCTAAAGGTAGGGATGATTTCATTTGTCTGGCATATAATAGGAGCTTAATAAATACTTGTTCATTGATCTGATATAATCTCATTTGATCCTCATAATATTCCTGTGAAGTGATGATACTATCCTATTTTACAGAAAAGGAAAGTGAAACTCAGAAAGGATAAATGACTTGCCTAGGTTTCCTTAGCTCAGAAGTGTCTGAAATATGATTCATTTTTTCCTGGCTCCAAGCTGAGAATTCTGTGTACCAATTACCTTTCAAGTGTATAAGATCCTTTCCAATTCAAAAGTTTTTGTTGTTGTTTTGGGTCAGCCTTGTGATTTCATTTGTATGGGGTATGCCAGATGCTAATGCTAATGATGATTGTGACAATGATAATACATACTTGACTTAATAAGTGCTTGTTGAGTTGACAAATAACTAGCATTTACATAGCTCATTAAGGATTACAAAGTGCTTTACTACATTATTGCATATTAATGAAATGAGATTTATATCATTATTTTTGTCTGGAGCACTAAGAGGTTGAATGAGGAGAAAAGCTGTAAGTCCTACATAAATAACAACTATCATTATTAGTTCAAATCTAACTTCAGATATTTTCTAGGTGTTTGGCCCTAAGGAAGTCACAATCTCTGTCTGACTTAGTTTCTAGGGTGTATGGGATCTTCAGGAGGACTAACGCTTTTTGGTATGAGGATTTGGTAACCTCTTTTAGGGATGCTCATCCATCTCAGGTGTCTACTTTTCCCCAAATCTCACCTATGGCTCCAAGAAGCTGTAGCATGCTCACTGGTCAGACCCTAGCAGTTATTTCTACCTTTTTTTTTTATTAGATTGTAAAATACTTAACAGCAGAAGTCACAAACATCCTAGTATTTTAAAATATTAGAGAACTTTGCTAATAGTATTAACAGCTAACATAAATCTTTAAGGTTTGTGAAGAACTTTACGTCTATATATAAATACATATGTATGCACATACATATACATATACACATATATACAAACATATACACATATATATAAACACATGCACATATATATATAAAATCTTATTTAATACTCATAACAACTCCCTGAGGTAGGTATTGTTATTATTATCTTTATTTAGCAGGTGAAGAAACTCAGGCTGAATAAGGTTAAATGACTAGGAATTCAATTATCTAATGAATAAATATAAATTAACTATCTACTTTCAGTTTTAAATGGAATGATAAGCATAAGGCCACAAATACAGAACTTTATGGTTTTACTTTCTAAAGACCCTACTTTCTAAAAGTGTCCCTCCCCAAATATAACATCAAATAGTACTTCAGGTATTTCCTAGAAAAATTTCTGTTC
Organism: Sarcophilus harrisii; assembly: GCF_902635505.1. NCBI lineage: Eukaryota > Metazoa > Chordata > Mammalia > Dasyuromorphia > Dasyuridae > Sarcophilus > Sarcophilus harrisii. The sequence goes on along the minus strand of NC_045429.1, from coordinate 381,433,501 downwards.
AAATATAGAGCAACCATGGGAAACAGGGACTTTTTCAAGGATATGACAGGCATGTTGTATTGGGAAGGGATTTTTTGAAAGGTGAGGAGTAGGGAGAGACCCACACCATGAATATGACTAATGTTTAATACATTGTTATTTGGTTAGAGTGCTTGGTCTCACTGCATGATCCACTTTGACCTGGGAAGCACATAGATAAGAATATTCTTTTGAATGAAAACAGAAAAGAGACAAAAAGAACTTTAAAAAGCATAACCATTTCTAATTTTTGTCCTAAAAATGCAGAACAAAGAGAAGAACCTAGCTTTTATAATCCTATTGACTAAAGCTATGAATGAACTGGAAAACTTATTAGAACATAAGGTAATAGTCCATTATTTCATGATATTCACTCTGTATCCCATGATTCCCAAGTTCTAAGCAACATTGGTTCAAGTGAAAGAAATTTTCTATCAAACAAAATGTTATGAATGATTACTGAATATTTTCATAGAATTAAAGGTTTTTTTATTCTTGGTGCCAAAACACATAAACTCCTTTATGCTTCCTCTCTTTAAATGATCTTTCTATTAAATAGAAATTTGAATTAAATTGAAATAAAAGTAAAGAATCCTTAAAATTTGTGGATTTTAAATTGTCATTGTAAGCAATAATATGTGTATTTGAAAATTTGTTATTACCCAGAAACAGAGGAAATATTACTTTAATTTGATTTCTTGAAACACCTGTTAATCTTCTAAATATATTTTTCTGTTAATAACTGATCACTTTTTGTATATGTAAATATATACACATGAATAGAAAACAGTGAAAATGCTAATAGCACAAAGAATATGCTCATCAAATTCCCACCTACTATAAGAGAGAAACCAGAATTATTTGATGGCACCTTTAAATTCAGATGTTATGAGTAAATAAGTATAGGTGGATGGGTGAAAAACAAGTCAGATACAACTTATTTTTTCTGTTGATTTTGAAAAGAATTAAAATTTCTAAATTATATATTAAAATAAATTACTATATTGTTGATGATATCTTCTAGGACTGAAGACATTATCTACAAAGGCTAAATATTGCTAAATAATTATTTTGGTCAGTGTCTGAAACTTAACATCAGATGATTTCCACAGAGCCAGATTGCGACTGAAATGACTGAACAACAAAAAATGTCCTAGACCCTGTGCTAGGACTTGGAGACACAGACAAAAGGAAGAATTTCCCTGCCCTAGAAGAATTTACAATTTATAAATATATAGATTGATAAGCTGAAAGAATCAGGAAAGCATTTATGGCATTTCAGCTAACCCTAGAAGGAAGCTAGAAGGGAAGGAGAAAGGAGCTAGAGTGTTAGAAGGAATTGTGTTGTTCAGTAGTTTCAGTCATATCAGATGCTCTGTGACTTTATTTGGGGTTATCTTGGCAAAGATACTGTAATGGTTTACCATTTTCTTCTCTAGGTCATTTTACAGATGAGTAATTGAAGCAAACAGATTTAACTGACTTGCCCAGAGTCACATAAATATGAAGTTATTTGAGTCTGGATTTGAAGTCAGGCTTCCTGACTCTAGGGCCAGAATTTTATCTATTGCAAGGAACAGTAAGAAGGTCAAATACAAACAACTATTATTTTTAAAGCCATTATCAATCTGGTTGTAGACTATCCAAATTTATTGAAATATAATTCTTACTCATTCTAATGTTCTTGCCAGTATATGACATTTCATCTCTACTCAATGCCTTTATCTATCTATCTATCTATACATATATATATACATCCCCTTTCTAACTTGTAGAATTCCTAGTTATATTTTTTAAAATAGCTAAAGGGCCTTCTACAAGAAAACTATCTTAATTCTTTCCAACAACTTCTAATTGCTAATGCCCATCCCCAGAAATAACTTTGAATCCACTTTTTATACATTTTATATTTGTCTGTGAACTTATCATTTTCTTGAAATAAAATGTAAATGAGTTGATGGAAGGAATTATTTGATTTTTGTCTCTGTAAGCACACAGTCTCTCATGGTATGTAGCGCATAGTGGTAACTAAATACATATTTAATAAGCAAAAGAGATATCCTATAAATTGCAATTGATTATATTTAATGAATTTAGTACATTGGTGTCTACAGAAACAGATATTTACTTAGGCTGTGACTCATTATTATTCTGAAAGCCCAAAAATAATTTCCAAAGGTTGCTCAAGTTATAATCAAAGTACAATTTAAGCATAGAATTAAGATTATCCTATTACCTAAATTAGCCCTCAGTGGTGAAGTAGCCCAAATTGCCAGAGTCAATGTCCTTCCACATGGCACAGTGGATAAAGAATTGGACCTGAAGTCAAGAAGGAATGAGTTCGAATTTGATCTCACTGTGTAATCTTGGGCAAGTGACATAACCTCTCTTTGCCTCAGATTCCTCAACTGTAAAATGGAGACAATAACATAATTAACTCCCAGGATTGTTGTAGTGATAAAATGAAATAATATTTGTAAAGCACCGGGCCTGGCATTTAGTAAGAAGTATTTAAATATACCTTCTCCCCCCTTCAATTTCTACTATTAAGAAATGTAAACCCTAAGAATATATGAAGCAAGAATGAAAGGGAGATGTATAGATCTTTCCTCTATTAAAATTATACACTTATCTGTAATCCTAAAAACTAAACAGAGGACAAGTCAATTAATTCATTTTGATAAAAATTTCTTAAATGACCTCTATTTGAAAAGCATTGTCCTAAGTATTGTACTTAAGGAGTACAATTTACTGAATGAGAGGGATAAAGGGAAGGAAGAGGGTTGTATACATTGATAATTATGCAAAGTAATTTGAGAAGGGAGAAAGACTACTTATTGGATAGAGGGAGAAGTCTGAAGGTAGGGAAGTCTCTTTAACAGCTGAGAGTAGAAATATTTGGAGAGAACATTTGGAGAGAAAGTGAACTTGATGTGTGGGAAATGTCTTGGATAAATGCAAGATGGAATGCAAGATGGAATGTCAAATTCAGGGCATCTTTGTACTACTGGTTCAGTTAGCTAGAATGGAAAATCAGTGAAGCAGAGACTAAATAAGGCTGGAGAGATAGGTTAGAATTCTATTGTGGAGCACCTCAAAAGTGTCATATGAGTGGAGAGAGACACATGGGAATTCACAAGATATGGCCACAGACTGGATATGGAAAGATAAGGAAGACTCACAAAAGACTTTGAGATTATGATATTCTGGGTAACTGAAAAGATGGGAGGGTCCTCCACATAAATAAGTAAATTTATAGAAGAAATAGGTTTAGGAGGGAAAATGATAAATTCCATTTTGGGTTTCTTGAATTTGAACTGCTAATAAAACATCCAAATGCTGATATCAAAAAGATAGTCTAGGAGGTTTCCAGTAAGCAAAAGGTGATGAAGTACAAAATTCTAGGAGAGTGATTATGGTTGGACAGATGTTTATTTATCTCTGCCTATGAATAACTGGTAGAGAGAAGGTCCAGGTCAGAGAAGAAAGGACATTAATGCTTAGAGAAACTTAGTTAAATAGAGAAGAGCAGAAGTAGGTGAGAGTATTGCCATGGAATCTAAGGAAAATTAATATACGTAGTGGGGAAAGGGAGAAGCGTACTAGTTGATCATGTCAATTAGTGTTCCCAGGTCCCAGATGAAAATTAATCTTTCAGATTTGAGAATAAGAAATTAGAATTTTCAATAATTCTTTGTATTTCCTCAAATAATGTTATTCTGTATTTTTGTAACATTTTATGGATGTGTTTTAAAATGAGTACCTAAAATAATAGTGAATCATTTTTCTTTGATAGGGTTATATTAAAAGTTTCAGAGATTTTCTTTTAAAGATACTTTTTAGGAAAAAACAGATTTTTTAAAATATTACAAACACATCGTGGGATTTTAAATGTCTGATTTCCTTTATCATTCTAAAAATACTTTCAATATTCTTCATACTCATTATTATGAATATCTGAAATTTTTCAATGAAAAAGAAAAATAGTTATTTACAAAGAACTGTAGCCTCTAGGAAATATTTAAACATTAGAAAACTTCAGTGAACATTACTGAATGAAGCAACATTCACATTTACTAGTAAAGATAACTGCACTGCATAGAATTATATGTCAAAATGACCAATTTAAAGATTTAATTTTGTTTTTAAAACATTATTTCTTGGAATGTCATTCATGGAATTTATATAAAGTATATTATGTATATAAATTTATTTATATTTATTATATTTGTAAGAATAACTCAATTACAGCAGACAAGATCACGAACACATAACTATATCATGGCAACAGTTACAAATATGATTAGATGGTGACTGCTTTTCTCCTCCATCGTCTCGTCATTGGACCTGAAAATGTTAACCTTAACCTTCAAATTAACTTTTCAGCATTTCCTTATCTTATTTTTACATCAATGAATTCTTTTGAATCAGTAATACCTCCATGTTGATTGTTAATCTTTAATTATCTCTCTCTTTTTAAAAAATAATAGTTGTTTATTTTTCAAAATAAATGCAAAGATAGTTTTCAACATTTACCTTTGTAAAACTTGGTGTTCCATAAATTTTTTTCCCTCCCTCCCTCATCCCTTAGACAGCAAGTACTCCAGCATAGGTTAAACATATACAATTCTTCTAAACATATTTCCACATTTATCATGTTGCACAAGAAAAGGCAGATCAAAAAGGGAAAAAAAATGAGAAAAAAATCAAACAACAACAAAAAAGATGAAAATATTATGTGATCTTCATTCAATCCCCTCCACTTCTCTCTATCACAAGTCAATTGGAATTGACCTCTTTATTGACATGATTACTGAATCACCTCATTGTTGAAAAGAGCCAAATCCATCACAGTCGATCATCATATAGTCTTGTTGCTGTGGACAATGTTCTCTTGGTGCCACTCACTTCACTTAGCATCAATTCATCTAAGTCTCTTCAGGCCTTTCTGAATTATTCAACTAATTGTTTCTTATAGAACAATGATATCCCATTATATCCACATACCATAATTTATTCAGCCATTGCCCAACTGATAGACATCTACTCTGTTTCCAGTTGCTTACTACTACAAACATTTTTGCACATACGGGTCCTTTCCCCACTTTTTATGATCTTTTTGTGATACAGACCCAGTAAAGCCACTGCTCGATCCAAGTGTATGCCCAGTTTGATAGCCCTTTGAGCATAGGTTAACCATTAACTCTCTTTTTTTTTTTTTTTTTTTTATAGAAAATCATTTGAAACTTTATTTTTAATTTGTTTTATGTTTATTTAGTTTTGTGAACTTTTTTTTTTTTTTTTTTTTTTTAATTTAATAGCCTTTTATTTACAGGATATATACATGGGTAACTTTACAGCATTAACAATTGCCAAACCTCTTGTTCCAATTTTCACCTCTTACCCCCCACCTCTAAATGGCAGGATGACAATAGTGTTAAATATTAAATATAACTTAGATACATAATAAGTATACATGACAAAACATTATTTGTACTGACAAAGAATCAGACTCTGAATTATTTTACAATTAGCTTATGAAGAAATCAAAAATCAGGTGTGCATAAATATAGGGATTAGAATTCAATGTAATGGTTTTAGTCATCCCCAAGTTCTTTTCGGGTATACTGGTTCAGTTCATTACTGCTCCATTAGAAATGATTTGGTTGATCTTGTTGCTGAGGATGGCTGATCCATCAGAACTGGTCATCATCGTATTGTTGTTAGTATATAATGATCTCCTGGTCCTGCTCATTTCACTCAGCATCAGTTAGGTTAGAACTCTCAGGCCTTTCTGAAATCATCCTGTTGGTCATTTCTTACAGAACAGTAATATTCCATAATTTTCATATACCACAATTTATTCAGCCATTCTCCAACTGATGGACATCCATTCAGTTTCAGTTTCTAGCCACTACAAAAGGGCTGCCACAAACATTCGTGCACATCAGTCCCTTTCCCTTCTTATAATCTCTTTGGATATAATCCCAGTAGTAACTCTGGATCAAAGGTATGCACAGTTTGATAACTTTTTGAGCATAGTTCAAACTACTCTCAAAATGGTTGGATTAGTTCACAACTTCACCAACAATGAATCAATGTCCCAGTTTTCCACATCCCCTCAACAATCATCATTATTTTTCCTGTCATTTAGCCAATCGAAACGGTGTAGTAGTATCTTAGAGTTGTCTTAATTTGCATTTCTCTGATTAATAATGACTTGGAGCATCTTTTCCATATGACTAGAAATAGTTTCAATTTCTTCATCTGAAATTGTCTGTTCATATCCTTTGACCATTTTCAATTGGAATGGCTTGATTTTTATAAATTAGAGTTAATTCTCTATATATATTTTGGAAATGAGGCCTTTATCAAGAACCTTTGACTGAAAATATTTTCCCAGTTATTGCTTCCCTTCTAATCTTGTCTGCATTATTGTTTGTACAAAACTTTTCAGTTTGGTATAATCAAATTTTCTATTTTTGGTCAGTAGTATCTCTAGTTCTGCTTTGGTCATAAAGACCTCCCTTCACAGGTCTGAGATTAAACTATCTGTTCCTCTAATTTATTATGTTTCATTCTTTATCCTAGGTCTGAACCCATTTTGACCTTATCTTGGTGTCAGGCGTTAAGTATGGATCAATGCCTAGTTTCTGCCATATTAGTTTCCAATTTTCCCAGCAATTTTTATCAAACAGTAAGTTCTTATCCCAAAAGCTGGGATCTTTGGGTTTCATCAAAGACTAGGTTGCTATATTTGTTGACTGTTTTATCGCCTAGACCTACTCTATTCCACTGATCAACTAATCTATTCCTTAGCCAATACCAAATAGTTTTGGTAACTGCTGCTCTATAATATAATTTTAGATCTGGCAGTAAGCCACCTTCATTTGATTTTTTCATTAATTCCTTGAAATTCTTGACCTTTTGTTTTCCATATGAACTTTGTTGATTTTTCTAGGTCATTAAAATAGTTTTTGAGGAGTCTGATTGGTATAGCGCTAAATAAATAGATTAGTTTAGGTAATATTGTCATCTTTATTATTTTGCTCGCCCTATCCAAGAGCATTTAATATTTTCAATTGGTTAGATCAGACTTAATTTGTGTGAAAAGTGGTCTAATTTTGCTCATAAAGTTTCTGATTTTCCCTTGGCAGATAGATTCCTAAATATTTTATATTATCAGTAGACTTTAAATGGAATTTCTCTTTGTAACTCTGACTGTTGGATTTTGTTAGTGATATAAGAATGCTGATGACTTATGTGGGTTTATTTTATAACCAAGCAACTTTGCTAAAGTTGTGGATTATTTCTAATAACTTTTTGAGAATCTCTGGGGTTCTCTAAGTATACCATCATGTCACTGAGCAAAAGGTGATAATTTAGCTTCCTCATTGCCTATTCTTATTCCTTTAATCTCTTTCTCAGCTCTTATTGCTATAGCTAGCGTTTCTAATACAATATTAAATAGTAACGGTGATAGTAGGCACCTTGTTTCACTCAGATCTTATTGGGAATGGTTGCAGTTTGTCTCCATTACATATGATGCTTACTGATGGTTTTAAATAGATGCTGCTGATTATTTTAAGGAAAAGTCCATTTATTCCTATACTCTCAAGTGTTTTAATAGGAATGGATGTTGGATTTATCAAATGCTTTTCTGCATCTATTGAATGATCATATGGTTTTTGTTAATTTGGTTATTGACATGGCCAATTATATTGATAGTTTTCCTAATATTGAACCAATACCTGCATTCCTGGTATAAATCCTACTTGATCATAGTGTATTATCTTGGAGATGATTTTCTGTAGTCTTTTTGCTAATATCTTATTTAGATTTTAGCATCAAATTCATTAGGGAGATTGGTCTATAATTTTCTTTCTCTGTTTTCAGCCTACCTGGTTTAGGTATCAGTACCATGTCTGTGTCATGAAGGAATTTGGTAGGACTCCTTCATTCCCTATTTATCAAATAATTTATATAGCATTGGACATTGTTCTTTAAATGTTTGGTAAAATTCACATATAAATCCATCTGGTCCTAGGTTTTTCTTAGGGAGTTGTTTAATTGCTGTTCTATTTCTTTTCTGAAATGGGACTATTCAACAATTACTTCCTCCTCTATTAGTCTGGAAGTCTATATTTTTGGAGGTAGTCATCCATTTCACTTGGTTATCAATTTATTGGCATAAGTTGAGCAAAATAACTCCATTATTATTTCTCTAATTTCTTCTTCTTGGTGGAAAGTTCTCCTTTCATTTTAAGACTACTAATTTCATTTCCTCCTCCTTTTTCTAATCAGATTTACCAAAGGCTTATCTATCTTTTTGGCTTTTCTAGAACCAACTCTTAGTTTTATTAATTAGTTCAATAGTTTTTACTTTCAATATTTTAATTTCTCCTTTTAATTTTAAATTTCCAATTTAGTATTTGATTGGGTGTTTTAATTTGGTCTTTTTAGTTTTTTGTTGCAAGCCCAATTCATAATCTTTTCTTTCTCTGTTTTATTCAAGTAAGCCTCTAAGGATATAAAATTCCCTCTTATTACGCTTTGGCTGCATCCACAAATTTGGTATGATGTCTCATCATTGTCATTATCTTGAGTGAAATTATTAATTGTATCTATAATTTGCTGCTTCACCAATCATTCTTTAAGATGAGATTGTTTAGTTTCCAATTACTTTTTGGTCTATTTCCCCTAATTTTTTGTTGAATGTAGTTTTATTGCATCATGATCTGAAAGAAAGCATTTACTATTTCTGCTTTCTTGCATTTAATTTGAGTCTTTATGTCCTAATATGGTCAATTTTTGAATAGGTTCCATGAACTGCTGAGAAGAAGTATATTCCTTCTATCTCATTCAATTTTCTCCAAAGATCCAACATACCTAATTTTTCTAATATTCTGTTTACTTCTTTAATTTCTTTCTTATTTGTTTTGTGGTTTGATTTGTCTAATTCTGAGGTGCAGGTTGAGATCTCCCTACTATTACAGTTTTGTTGTCTATTTCTTCTTGCAACTCTCTTAACTTCTCCTTTAGGAAGCTGAGTGCCATACCACTTGGTACATATATGTTTGATATTGATATTGCTTCATTGTCTATGCTACCCTTTAGCAAGACATAGTTTCCTTACTTATCCCTCTAAATTAGATCAATTTTTACTTTTGCTTGATCTGAGATATGGATGGCTATACCTGCTTTTGTTTACTTCACCTGAAGTATAATTGATTTTGCTCCAGCCTTTTACCTTTACTCTGTATGTATCTCCCTGCTTTAAATGTGTTTCTTGTAAACAGCATATTTTAGGGTTCTGACTTTTGATCCAGTCTGCTATCCACCTCCACTTTATGGGAGTTCATCCCATTCACATTTACGGTTAGAATTACTAAATCTGTATTTCCTGCCATCCTAATAACCCCAGATTGTGCTTTACTTACTTGCCTCCCCAACCCTCTTTCCCCCTTTTAAACTTATGTACCCCTCTTGTATCACGATACTTATCCTCTTTATAATCCCTCCCTCCCCCTTTGGTCTCCCCTTCCTTCCTTATTACTCTTTCTTTTCCCTTTCCTCTCCCCGTTTTTAATGGTGAGGAGAATTTCTCTAAAACAAATGTCAATTATTTTTCCTTTGAGCCAACTCTGATGAGAGTAAGATTCACACAATGTTCCTCCCCTCTCTAAATTCCCTCAGATATGATAAGTTTCCTTAGCCTCTTTGTGGGATGTGGTTTCCCTCTTTTATCCCTCCTTCCCACCTTATTCTGCCATGATCCCTTTTCCATATATACTTCCCTTTTTTTATGTTATATCAATTACTATCAAATTTTACATGTATTTTTTGTATATCCACAACAGAAATACAATTCTCAAGTTATTTTACCTTTTTCTGCATCTCTTGAGGTTCTATTCTTGGAGATCAAATTTTTGTTTAATTCTGGTTTTCTTCAGAAACAAATGGAATTCATTTGTTTCATTAAATATCCATCTTCTTCCCTGGAAGAAAATGCTCAGCTTAGCTGGGTAGTTTATTCTTGGCTGCATCCCAAGTTCTTGTGCCTTTCGAGATATCATATTCCAGGCCCTTCTTTCCTTTAATGTAGAGGCAGCCAGATCCTGGGTGATCCTTGTATGTGGCACCTCCTATTTAAATGGTTTTGGCTGCTTGTAAAATTTTTTCCTTTATCTGATAGTTCTGAAATTTTGCCACAATATTCCTTGGTGTTTTATTTTAGGGTTTCTTTCAGAAGGTGTTGATGAATTCTTTCAATGCCTATTTTACCTTCTGATTCTATTACATCTGAGCAGTTCTCTTTGATGATTTCTTGTAAAATAGTATCTGGCTCTTTTTTCATCATAGTTTTGGAGAAGTCAATAATCCTCAGATTATCTCTCCTAGATCTATTTTCCAAGTCTGTCATTTTAGCAAGTAGATAATTCATGGTTTTCCAGTTTGTCATTTTTGGTTTTGCTTGACTGATTCTTGCTGTCTCAATGCATCATTAGTTTCAATTTGTTCAGTTCTAATTTTTAAAATTATTTTCTTCATTAGCTTTTTACTTCTTTCTGTATATGTCAATTGAGTTTTTGAATGTATTGTTTTGGTCTGTGATTTTTTCCATTTCACTAATTTTTTTAGTGAATTATTTTCTTTCAATTCACCGATTCTACTTTCTTGCGTGTTCTTTGTCTTTTCAATTCCGGATCCTACTTTCTAGTGAATTCTTTATTTTTCAATTCACAATTCTTACTTTCCTGTGATTTTTTATTTTTCCAATTCACCAATTTGCACTTCCTAGAATTTTTATCTTTTCAATTAAGTATTTCAGGGAAGTTGTTGCTCTCTTAAGGCTTCTCTTTCCTTTCCCCATTTATCTTCTACTCTCTTTGAGACTTTTAATGGTCTCTTCTATGAGAGCATTATGTAAGGAGGACGAGTCTGATGCATTTTTGCTGTTTGAGGTCTCTTCAGGTTTGCTGACCTGCTCTTTTTCTGCATAGAAGCTGTCGATTGTTCTTTTCATCTTTTATTCATGTTTTAAAGCCTTTAGGATGGATCTCTAGGCAAGGGGTTACCAGCTTCCTCTGCAACAGGGAAAGATTAGATTTCCGGCTCAGGTATGGGGTGCTCTGGGTGAGGTTTTCCTTCCCCAACAGGAGTGGATTCAGCACTGGCGAGCTATCAAGCGGCAAGTAGGGCTGAGTGGATTGTCGTTGCCCTAGGCTAGAGACTAAGTGGTGAAAGTGTCACTGCCCCAGGCCGGAGCCTCTTGTGGGACTGTGAGTATTAGCAGCTGGCGCAGACCATGAACCGCCGAACTCTGCCCAGTGTCTCTGCCCAATGCAAATCGGCCCTGGAAAAGCTCTATGGCCAAGCCAAGCTCCCCACTGTGCAGATTGGAGGCTAACCGGAGCTCGTCCTCCTGCCGTGCAGGATCACAACTGCCCAAGGAAAAGCCCTTACTGCGGGTTGGGGCTGGCGCTATGCTGAGATCGTGCTTTCACCCTCGGTTTGAGACTCTCCTCGAACCTAATTTCTCTCCCGTCTCTGATCTCCCCCTGGCCCCGTAACCAACCTTTTTGGCGAGACTGCAGATTTTCTTTGGCAGGTGAGTTGTTCTACTTCTTATCTTTCCGAATTGTAGCAGTCAGACTATTTTTGAGGCTCGATATAATATTGGTAACGAGGGTAAGAGAAGAGCTTAGAAAGACGCGTGTGTCTTCTCCGCCTTCTTGGCTCCGCCCCCACCATTAACTCTCAAAGAGAACAGTTACATGGATAAATCACCAGGTCTGGAGTCAGGAAGACCTGAGTTAAATCTAGCCTCAGACACCTACTAGCTAGGTCACTTCAGACAAATCAGTTAATCTGTTTGTCTCAATTTCCTCATTTGTAAAATGGGATAGTTGTGAGGATCAAATGAGGTAAAGCACTTAGCTCAGCGTTTGAAATGTGAATTGATTGAATGTTTGATTAACTCTCTTCCTACCTGTCTGACCACTCCTTGGTTTCATTTGCTGGATTTTCAACCAAATTACATCTATTAACAGTAGGTATTTCCACAAACTGTACTAGCCCCTTTTCTTCTCTTGTTAACACTATTTTACTTGTTGATCTTATCAGTTTCCACGGGTTTTTCAATCATCTCTATGCAGATGATTCTTAGTCCATTTGACCATTCTTAATCTCTCTGCTGATCTCAAATCTCTCTTTTTCGACTACCTATTAGAAATCTTAAACTATATATCCTCTAGACAGTTTAAACTCAATATATCTCTTTTCCCTCAAATCTTCCCTTCTCCCTTAATTTTAGCATTATGTGGAGGACACTACCATTCTCTCAGTTATCTAGACTCAATGTCATCCTCAACTATTCATTCTTACCTCCATACTTAATCAATTGCCAAGCTCTGTTGATTTTCTCTTTGTAGAATCTTTCATATAGCTCTCTTTACCTTCTCTCTTCTGACCCAGCAACCATTCTGGTGCAGGTTCTCATCTAGCCTATGTCAACAACAGATGGATTGCTTTCTGTGATTCAAGTATTTATTTACTCCAATCCATCTTCTACTTCTCTTATCAAATTGATTTTCCGAAAGGTACTGGTATTATCATGTTCCCAGTCAACAAACTCCAGTGGCTTCTTATTCTCTTCAGTATCAAATGTAAAATCTTCAGTTTGGCTTTTAAACTACCTCAGTTTTATGAGTGAAACAAGCAAAACCAGGTATATAGTATACACAGTAACAGCAAGATTGTGTGATAATCAATTATGATGGACTTGGTTCTTCTCAATGGTTCATAGATCCAAGATAATTTTAATAACTTTGGGTGGAAAATGCCAACTGCACCCAGAGAAAGAATTATGGAGACTGAATATGTCAATATATGCATGCTATGTTTACTTTTTTCTTTTTCTTGTTTTTTTTTTCCTATCGTGGTTTTCCCCTTTTTTTCTGATGTTTTCTTCACATTATTCATAACGAAATATGTAAAAATATAATGTACATGTGTGTAACAAAAAAACCCAAAATAAAAAAAAACACCATTGCTTTTTATGCAGAGGGGAAAATAAAACATTTTTTTAAAGTACTTCATAATCTGGCCCCTTCCTGTCTTTCTCAGCTTCTTACATGTTACAACCTCTTCCCCTTCCTAATCATATTATAAACTCTACCACCAGTGATTCTGACCTTTGTGTTCCCCTTTGACAAGATATTCCATCTCTCAATTTTAGGATTTTTTATTGGCTCTCTCCTGGAACTTTCTCCTTACTCAACTTCACCTTTGGGTTTCCTTGGCTTCCTACAAATATTATCTAAAATCCATCTTCTGCAAGAAGTCTTTCCCAATCCTCCTTAATCTTAGTGCTTTCCACCTGAGATTATCTCTAATTTATCCTGTCTATAATTTGTCTTTACATAGTTGCTTATAAATCCTCTTTCTCATTAAATAATGGTATTTTTGCTTTTCTTTCTATTCCCAATGTCCCCAATTAGTACAGTGCCTGGCATATAATAGGTACTTAATAAATGTTTGTTAAAAGATTGATTGACTAGCTTTAGTAAGTAGTGACTCAAGACACCTTAGGGATATTTCTGGGGAATGATCCTATTGCTGGAGGGAGAAAGACAAGGAGAAGCTTACCTGGAGTATGACAATCCAGGACAGGATGTATCTTATCTGTAAGTATACTTCCTATTTTAACTCCCTCCCCCCCCAACTAACTGCTCAGCTTGGTTGTTTCCACTCTGCAATCAGAAGTTTGTGGTCACCCTTTGAATTTCAGTGCTCTTGGGTAAAGCTTTATCTTGCTGCCTTACTTCACAATTTTACTGCTATTTCTTAATTGATCCCAACAGGATATCATGATTGATTAATAGAACTTGAAAATCTCTTGCTATCTTCTTCCTGAATAATACCTACAACTATTTCCAACTTTCCCTGTGAAAGGAGAAAACAGTTTTGCTCCTTCCCTTGTTCTATTCAGAGATTTTAATGTCTTCTTACATTCACATAACAACCAGATTTCAGAAAAAAATAAAACGAATCTCTTCCTTGTATAAAAGAAAAAGACTTCTGTTTTGGCAGAAATTGTTTGTTCTGAGATTATAAACAAATTAGAGGAACATAGTATAGTTTATCTCTCAGACTTGTGGAGGAGGAAGAAATTTGTGACCAAAGATGAACTAGAGACCATTACTGATCACAAAATAGAAAATTTTGATTATATCAAATTAAAAAGCCTTTGTACAAACAAAACTAATGCAAACAAGATTAGAAGGGAAGCAACAAACTGGGAAAACATCTTCACAGTTAAAGGTTCTGATAAAGGCCTCATTTTCAAAATATATAGAGAATTGACTCTAATTTATAAGAAAACAAGCCATTCTTCAATTGATAAATGGTCAAAGGATATGAACAATTTTCAGATGATGAAATTAAAACTATTACCACTCATATGAAAGAGTGTTCCAATTCACTATTGATCAGAGAAATGCAAATTAAGACAACTCTGAGATACCACTACACACCTGTCAGATTGGCTAAGATGACAGGAAAAAATAATGATGAATGTTGGAGGGGCTGTGGGAAAACTGAGACACTGATGCATTGTTGGTGGAGTTGTGAACGAATCCAACCATTCTGGAAAGCAATCTGGAATTATGCCCAAAAAGTTATCAAACTGTGCATACCCTTTGATCCAGCAGTGCTACTACTGGGCTTATACCCCAAAGAGATACTAAAGAAGGGAAAGGGACCTGTATGTGCCAAAATGTTTGTGGCGGCCCTGTTTGTAGTGACTAGAAGCTGGAAAATGAATGGATGCCCATCAACTGGAGAATGGTTGGCTAAATTGTGGTATATGAATGTTATGGAATGTTATTATTCTGTAAGAAATGACCAGCAAGATGAATACAGAGAGGCTTGGAGAGACTTACATGAACTGATGCTAAGTGAAATGAACAGGACCAGGAGATCATTATATACTTCAACAATGATACTGTATGAGGATGTATTCTGATGGAAGTGGATTTCTTTGACAAAGAGACGTTACTCAGTTTCAATTGATCAATGATGGACAGAAGCACCTACACCCAAAGAAAGAACACTGGGAAATGAATATAAACTGTTTGCATTTTTGTTTTTCTTCCTGGGTTATTTCTACCTTCTGAATCCAATTCTTCCTGTGTAACAAGAGAACTGTTCGGTTCTACACACATATATTGTATCTAGGATATATTGCGACATATTTAACATATATAGGACTGCTTGCCATCTAGGGGAGGGGGTAAAGGGAGGGAGGGGAAAAATCGGAACAGAAGTGAGTGCAAGGGATAATGTTGTAAAAAATTACCCTGGCATGGGTTCTGTCAACAAAAAGTTATTATAATAAAATTAAAAAAAGAAAAAAAAAAGAAATTGTTTGTTCCATTCTTGCCACAATCTCAGGATCATACAATTTAGAATTGCAAAGAGGAGAGAACTAATATTTGTTAAGTATGGTACCAAGCATTGTGCCCAGAGCTTTGCAAATTTCATCATTGTGTTGTCCTGGTGGTATCATCATCATCATCATCATCATCATCATCATCATTTACTTGTTGCCAAGCACTTTGTAGTTATTTCACTTGATACCCATGACAAAACAGTGAGATAGGTGTCATTTATCCCCCTTTTACCATTGAGGAAACTGAGGCACACAGAGGTGTGTCAAGGAACTTAAATAATCTAATGTGACACCTTCATTTTATATATTAAAGTCTAGAGAAGCTAGTTTAGTATCACACAATAGTAACAAAAGAATTTGAACCTAGGTTCTTTGATCCCAAATTAAATACTTTCTATTCCAATGCCAATTTATTTTTTTTCAATGCCAATTATTTTCAACCCTTTATAAATTTTCTCACTCAACATTCATTTACTTGCATGCTGAGAATCAAAAAGAAGTCTAAATATAGTCCAAACTTAAAATGAAAATGTATGAATAAAAATCTCATAGCTTACAATGTTTTTTTCCCCCAATATGCACTTTCCTTATTATATATATATTAGCTGTTCAATGTACTATGTCATAGGTAGGGACATTTCTAATAGATCCTGTGTTGTGTGCTGTGGTAAAAGGGACAATCCTTTTGTGGAAGGGGATCTCTGAATGAAGACTTACTGGAGCACAGTAAGGGAGTAAGATTGTCTCATTCCTGTGATCTAAAGAAACCTGACATTTTACTGGTGTTATGATGTTGTATACGAGTATACATTATATGACACGATATTACATAAATGACATTATTTTAGTTTGTTTTTTGTCCCATTCTTCTGTTTTCTCACTAAAAGGTGGAAGGAAATCCCTCCTCTGAAGATATGTACTCTCTATGGTTCACAACATTGCTCAGTGAAAAGAGGAAGTATAAACTATATATGGCTGCTTCTTCATGATACCCTAAACCTCTCCAATTCTATCAATTCAGTCACAAGAGTCAATATTGGCAAACTTTATATCAACAGAAAAAAAATTATTTTAAAAGTATGTTCTGAACATGGTAATATAGAGCTCTACTATGATTTTGCTATAAAAACAATGCAAAGTAGAAGGAAAATACAAGAACTTTAATTTATATTTAAAAAAATGATTTGTAAACAAGTCCCTAACAAATCAATTATGGATTATTATATTTTAATTATGAATATTATGGTAAGTCATTGTTCAATCTATCTAAAATTCAATACAATCTGATACCATGTAACAAAGAAATTTTGAAACAATGTTGGTTCTTGAGATAAATTTTGTTCTCTCTCCAGTGTCAAACAGGAAACAAAACAAATTCCCAATTAATAGGGCGATTCAAAACAGAATAGGTTTATTCAATGTTAAGTTTTATTCCCTAAACTTTAGAATAAATTTTTAAATGGCACTTTCTTAAGTAAATAACTTGTCTACAAAAGGTCAAATTCCCATAGAATAAGAATCCAACTAATTTTTTTATCTTTAAAGCAAGGAGCTTATTACTATACAGATATTTTATAGAAATGTTTTGCCAACAAGAAATGTATTATAGGTCTGATTAATGTGACATGACCAAAGTTTTTCTCCTAAATTGCTGCAGCATAGAGAACCATGTCACTGCTTGTGTTGGTTTTTTTTTTAAAAAAACATTTAAATTTATCATGTGGAATTCTGATCTTAAAAATAAACTTTATCTCTATTATTTGCTTGGTAATTATATAGAAAATATGTGGAAGAGATCAATGTGGAGGTAGGGGGAATCTAAAACTTAATTGATTAGGTAGGTGTTTCTTGATTTTTGTATTCTAACCAGAATCAAATAATTGTTTTCAGAGGCAACAAAATTTCCAAAAGAATGGGCAATGAAACCTTAACTTAAGGACTCTATTTCTCACAATTCAAGATCAGTAAGGAATTTAATTTTGTATACTTTTTAAAAATCAGTTTTCATTTACTCAAAGTCCATTCCTAGAAGTTTTGTAGCCTGAACTAAAACTCCTTCTTTACAAGCCTTTCCAGAGCCTTCTTTATGTTAATACTTTCCATCTGCTGATTGTTCCCAATTTATTCTATACATATCTTGCTTTACAGTTGTTTGCATGTTCTCTTCCCCTTTAAATTGTAAACTCTTTAAAAGTAAACACCATATTTTTTGGCCTCTTTTTGTATACCCAGTGCTTACTTAGCACAGTGCTTTTGACACATAGTAATTGGTTAATAAATGTTTATTGATTGCCTGTCTAGCATATTAAAAGTTATGTCTTACATATATACTCTAGTTCTACTTTGAGTAGAAAGAGACAGGTCATGATGGAAGTCTTGCTGGAAGATGCCTTGATCTATGTTTTTGAAGGAGGTATAATGAATGAGCAGAGGCAGAGGGCAACCCATTCCAAGAGAACAGAGGAGCTCACAACAGTGGCAGAAACAAGCAAATAATGCATGTTGGAAAGGTGCAATGTAGTGAGATTCGAGAGGAAGAACAGCATGATAAAGTAAAGAAGACTGCAGAATAATCCCCCCCCCCCAAAAAAAAACAAAACAAAACATTTTAAAGCAATATAGTAGTACTTGTTTCAAAGTAAACCTGAAGTTTCAGGGTAAAGAATTTTAATTTTGCAAGGTTTACACATTTTAAGTATTCTATTCAAGAACCCATAAGGATTTCCTTTCATTCCAAATAAGTAAAAACACACAATACTGTAAAGTTAATTTAATTAAAGCCTATCTCTTTCAATTCCGAATCAGGAAAATAAAATCATTCTCTCCTTTTGAGAAAGGTTCGGCTCCAAGCCTGAGTCCAATCGCCGGTAAAGAATCTGCTTTCATACAATTCTGTAGAAAATATTTCGAAGTGTTATTTTTGAGAAAATAGTGGAATTAAATAAAGGGTATATGATTATTATCCCGCACACAGATTCAAGGTGGTCATCCATCCACTTCTGGGTCTGGGACCCATCTTTCCACGCTACATTTCCACCGCCCAATTCTTCCCCTTTCTAGACCTGGTTCTCCTAGAGTGGATGCCCCGTCAAGCTCTCTTCACTGCCCGAAGAGGAAGCTTAGTAGCTCGGTTAGAGAGCCGCAGGTGCCTAGTTCTCTCCGCCTCAGTGACAGGAGTCTGCAGGGTGGAGGACTGCTGAGGGGGAGACGGGCGGGGAGAAGATGCACCGTCCCCCACCCTGTTCCGAGGGGATGCGTTTTACTGCATGCAAAGTGGGGGAGATGAAGGTGGGAAGGGTTGTCTCAATCTGGGCGTCAAGCCCCGCCATGGGCCTCGGAGGGGCGGGAAGTGAGGGAAGGCGCATGAGGGCGAAAGCGCAGAGAAGCCCGGGCTGGAGAACGCGACACCCCACCCGCCCCCCTGCACTCCCGGACCCGGGTCTGTCTGGTGGGAAATGTTCTCGCGAGAGGGGGGGAGTGGAGAGCTCTGTGTGTATGTGTGTGTCTGTTTGTCGCGCGCCCGCGCTCACGTGCAGTGGAGGAGTCCGGGCCGCCAGGGTGTGGGGAGGTGGGGGGAAGCTGAGGACGAGGATTCGGACGGAGAGCGGAGGGGAGGAGGCGGCGGGGGCGGGCCGGGGGAAGGGGGAAGCCGCTCTCGCCCGCGCGCCGCGGTGAGCCAGTCCCTGACGTCAGGAGTTTTCCTCAAAGTCAACAACAAGCCCCGCGGCGGCGGCGGCGGCAGGAGCACGGGCTCCCATTCCGAAGGGAAGGGAGGAGGAGCAGACGGTGGCGGCCGGTGTTCTCCGGGAGGAGGAGGGGAAGGAGGCGGCGGCGGCGGCGGCCGCGTCTCCTCCCGCGCCAGCCCCGCACCGCCCCAGCCCTCGGAGCGGAGTCCCGCAGCAGTGTCCGCCGTGGTTCGGAAGCGGCCTCGCGGAGGGCGGGGCCCATGGGCTGGGGCGGCCCCCGCTGCCTCCTCCTCCTCTTTTTTCTCCTCCTCTTCTTCCTCCTCCTCCCCCTTCCCATCCGTGACCCAGGCTTCCCTCCCACCCTTCACCCCCCGCGCGGGTGGTGTTTTCTAGTGATGAATTGAATTTGTAGCCGATATCCGATTCCCATGTAGAGTCTCCGCCTCCCTCTCCTCCTCCTGCTCCTCCGCCGCCGCCGCCTCCTCCTCCACCTCCCCCGCCTCGCTCCCTCCTCCCGCTCCCGCCGCCGTCGCCTCCTCCTCCTCCTCCTGTTCCAGCTCCGCGGCCGGGCCGGGCTCCCTTCCTCCCTCCCTCCCTCCCCTCCAGCCCGCCCTCCCGCCGGCCACACCGGGCACTAGGGGGGCGTGAGGCATTGCGGGGTGGGGGGCGGACAGGAGGGGAGGAGGAGGAGGGAGGGAGGGGGGACCCCCGAGTCACCCCCTCTCCTCCCCCCGCCCCCCGGCTCCATCCTCTGCCGCCGCCGCCGGAGCAGCCGCGGTGCCGCCGCTGCCGCCGCCTTTGCAGGTAACAGCCTCCCCCTCCCCCCCATCCCCTCTGTCTTTCCTTTCCTCCGCTCCCGCCGTCCCCCCCCCCCCGTTCCTCCCCCTTCTTCGGGCGGGGAGACGGCGGCGGGGCGGGGCGCTGTAGGGGGGGGGGGGGGATGTCTGGGCTGTCACCGCACCGGTGAGATGGGTGCCTGAGGCCGGCCAGCGGGACCGGGAATGGGGTGGGTAATGGAGGGGGGGGGGGGCGGCGAACCGAGGGCAGGTTGTGGGGAAGGGGGGAGGATGGGGGTGGCTCCGTGTAAATGACACTCACTTGACATCCCCTCTCCTCTCGCCCCCCTCCCCCCGGAAACGAGAGGAGGAGGGAGGGGAGTGTGAATGGAGGGGATGGGGGGGAGGGTTATCTCTGGCCTAGCAGTACCGTCAGTGTCTGGGCTGCCTCAGCCCCCAAAGCCTCCTGCCTCTGCGCCGCCCTCCCTTCTCCCCCCCGCCCGAGGCTCTCACCCGAGCCTACGCCGCGCCGTGGGCAAGGGGCCGCCTGGCTGGCCCTGGGGGAGAGGTTATATAATGAGTCCCGCATCCCCCTGGCGTGTGGGTGTGTGTGTGTGCGTGCGCGCGCGTGTTTGGGTTGGGTCTGTGCGAGGGTGACTCCCGTGACTCCCCAGCGCCCTGTTTGCTTGTCTGGGGTGGGGGGAAGAGGAGATGAAGATGCCCCGCAATCGTCTTTCTTCCCCATCCTCTCCCACCACCCCAGCGTGCACCGAAGGCTGGGGGTTGTAAACGTGCTTGTCTGTGTTTTTAATAGTAGTGGGGTTTTGATCCGCTCGGGAGTTGTGTGCTAAGAATAGAAATGTGCGGAAGATGCTGGGTTTGGCTTCTCCAGTGATGCTGCCGCTATTGGCGGCGGCGGCGGCGGTAGCGGCAGCTCTGGCTGCAAGTAAACAAACCAGTCCTCCTCCTAGTCCTCCTCCCCCTCCTCCTCCTCCTCCTTCTCCTCCCCCTCCTCCTCTTCCTGCGCATCGGGTCTGCATCAGCCATGATGCTTGGTGGGGGCCCTTGGAGCGCAAAGTTGATGCCTAGTTGATTGGTTCGCAGTGAAGATCAAATCGTTATCACCTCTCGTTTGGGATTTCCCTGAAAGTCACAGCTCTGCTGCAGACGGTGAATCTGACAGGGGACAGGGTTTCAAATAACAGTACTTACTGTTTACCCGATGATAGCTGGGTAGATAACTACATATTTTGAAAGTCAAGTGTAGGATGACTCCAAGATACAGAATCAAATTCCTGTATATGTAGCATTTGGTTGAAATCCAAAAGGAGTATAATTACTGAAGTTTCTAAACGAAAATTCAACTATGAAATCTACTTAAAAAAGTATGGCTGGATCAGCCACTGATAACAGTGAAGGGTTTAGAGCTTAATATATAACAGTTGGTTTATGGTAGATAGTACATTGTCACACATCAGTAATTTGCATTTCAAAATCAGAAATATGTTCTGTATTATGAAAAGAATATTTTTATCTTGAATTCATATTAATATTATGCATTATAATGTTCATTAGTTTTCTATTCAAAGTAAAAATGTCTCTTGGAAAATTTTCTTCCTGTAAGTTTTTGAGTTATCTGTTGTCCACTTATAAAATAGTAGAATAAACCTAGAGTAGAAAAAGGTAGAAAAGTGCCTAAAAGACTGATACTCTATTAAAGTAGTAGGATTTATAAAGGCTAGTTATCAAGTGCTTGAATGTTCCATGTGAATATGAACTTAGAAAAGTTTCAGTAACCATAATTGGAGATAGTGAAGCATGAAAGCAACTTTAAATATATATTAAGTAAATTATTAGTGTTATTTCTTTTATAGTGATTTGACAAAGTAATTTATATTATTATTTTAGCCAGAAATTTCCTTTTATACCAAAAATCATTATTTTGACTTTGAAAGTTGACTTGATCATATTCAACTTCCTGAGCTGACAGTATTTTTAATTAGATTCAACTTCCAATTATAGTGATTGCATTGTATGACTGAGATAAACATTGGAATTTAAGTGAATTTTAGTTTTTAGTTTTATGTCTATATTTTGGGTATTCAGTGCATTTTTTTCCTTAAATAAAAAATGTTTCAATTAATTAAATTAAATTAATCTTGCAGAAATGACTTGCAATTTGTGACTTAAAATTTTTATGTTCCTACTCTTAATTTTTCTGTAATGATTTCATTTCTTTTAAAAACTCAGTTCCACTTTTTGATTTGAAAACTAAGTATTGCCATTGCTCTTTGATATGTGCAGATCAAACTATAAAAATTGTTTCAAATGTTTATTTATAAAACTTTATGTGAAAGCTGTTATTTATATTTTCATTAAGGTTTGATTCAAGACTTTTAATGTTTGTATTTTATTTAAATGAGCATTATCCTTAGAAATCCATTAAAAATAAAGCCTATAAATGTGGAATGTTACTGTTAGCTAAATTTTGTCTGGTGCACTGGCATTTTATTATTTGCTTCTTCTATTTTGTATAGCATAGAGATTTATACATAATAGGAACTCAGTAACTATTTGTATTGATTATTTAATTGCAGTTCCCAGGTTTAATTACTTCATTATAGCTTCTTCATGTACTGCTTTTAAAACAGGAACATAGTCTTAAGACTTACGTGATAGAAAGTGAAGTACTTCTTTAAGGTCTACATACATGTGAAGAAG
Source organism: Sarcophilus harrisii (assembly GCF_902635505.1). Classification (NCBI taxonomy): domain Eukaryota; kingdom Metazoa; phylum Chordata; class Mammalia; order Dasyuromorphia; family Dasyuridae; genus Sarcophilus; species Sarcophilus harrisii. The sequence continues at coordinate 381,410,846 of NC_045429.1, read as the reverse complement.
TAGTTTCTTTCTCTCTAAAGAAAGTTTCTTCAGTTTTAGTTGTATTTGCTTCTAGAAAAGATGAAGACATCAATGTTATAAGTTCTGCCTTTTTCTGACTTACATAATCATATTTATAACATTGAAAAATAAAATATTGTAGGTCAAAATATTTAGCTATGAATTGATAACAGAATACAAGGGCCAACATTCATTTTGACTAGTTTGAACCAGTGCCTTTAATTTGTTTTGTTTTTAGTTTTATTAAATCGGTGTGCAGTTGGAATTCAAAACTCATTTCTGCATGCAAAACTTTTTGTATCTGAATATTTACTTATTTTAAGTTGATTTTTTTTGACAATGTACACTGGAGAATATTCATTAAATTACTATTTTGTAGTGTAGAGTTATAGATAGTGATTATAAAGTATTTATAGTATATGTATATTTCATATTTATGTGGAAAAAGTACCCCAGATCATATGATGTTGTTATGCTTTAAATTATGTTACTATGGACTTGATCTAGTTTTCTAAAATCTATTTAGTTTTAATTAAGTAATGTGACTTTTGTATTTAAAGTACAATTTCTTATTTACTCTTATTGTAATGGACTTTATAGTGAAAATGTTGTGTTGGTAACATAGGATAGTAATTCCTATAAAAGCAAATAAACAGAAATGAATCTTGATGATTTTATTGAATAATGTATTATAATTCCTTTTTCTTCAAGTGTTTTAAATGTCAAATGAAGTTCCTTCAGTGCTTCTTAGCTCTTTATTGCAGGACCCTAAGCATTCCTTTAATTAGTTTTACTTGATATGAATACTAGCTTCCATTAAGCCTACTTCAAATTTTTATCCCTATTCTAAATAAATGAAGCAGTGGAATTTATTTTTTAAGTATGCTTTCTTCTCAATTCACTTATTTCATGTTAGCTGCAGACAGCCCTGTTTTCAAATGGAATTATTACCTTGCTCTGTACAATTAAAAAAAAATACTTTGTGTCCATTGTTAAGGTTTACTATACTTTTAGAGGAATTTAAAATAAAAACAAGATTTGGCCTTTCAGAGCAATCAGAATCAGAAATTCTTTTAAAATTTTAAGCGATAGGATGACAGCATAATGGCACTTTCTTAAGCTCAACATTTGACAAGTGAACTTGTATTCTAATTTAATTCTTGAATCTTTAACCTTTTTCCATGTTTGTCACCCAAATTAGATTCTCAGTTCTTTTATGGCAGATAACCCTATGTTTTACTGCTTTGTAATCCTCTTGGATTCTGTGGGTAGTACAGTGCTACAAATAGAGCTGTTCAGAATACTAAAATTATTCAGTTGGAAGAAATTTAAAAAATTTTTCAATGCCATCCTCTCTCTGAGGAAGAAATGGGTGTTAAGAAGTTAGGTGGGAAAAGAAGGCTGCACTTCACTGAAGAGGCATTTTTAACATCCCTTTCAACTTCTGGGTCCATCTTGTGGAACTGTTGCTTTTTAATGATTAAATAGATTGTTTTAAAGCAAAAAAAAAAAAAAAAAAAAAAGTTAGGTGGGTTGGTCAGAGTTATAGAATAGTTGATAACAGAGATGGGATTAATCTCCAGAGTTCCAATACAGTGCCCTTTGAAGTGTTATTAGATGCCTTCCCTTCCCTGTCTCTCTCCCCAAAAGGAAAAGATAAATCCAATCAATTTCAGTGATAGCAAATAGGTCAGTTTAATAGTTTATTTGACAAATATGGAGACAAACTTTTGAATTAGTTGTTTTCAAAATATAGACAAAAATCACTTAGGTCATGATGGAAAGAAAGCAGCAAGAGAGATTTAGTAGGATTTTTAAAGTTATATTTATATAAATAAAATAATAATAGTATGAGATTGTGCCATTATGAGATAGACCATTTTTAAATTGGTTGTGTTAACAATTGTTGAAATGAACAATGAAATAAATAGTTGTATCCATCAGGAGTCTAGTGGATCAGCTGATGTCCATCAATTTTGGTTGGTTGATTGTTCAGGGGAACTAAATGATCTTGAGATGCAGTAAAAGACAGATAGAAATCATGATAAAGTTTCTCTCTTATTTCACTCACGTGATTAAAACTAAACAAAAAAATGAGATAAGAAGAAAAAATTCTTTGTAATGACATATATCTAAATTTCAAAGTGTTTAAAAATGTCTTTGTGAAATGAGTTGTGTATTTGACAGATAAGGTGACTTTTCCTTTCCAACCATTTAACCTGCCCATACATATTTTTGTTGTTGATACAGCCTGAAAAATTCAATGAGGGGTAGAACTGTAGAAAGTTTTTTTAAAATTGCATTTCTTTTCATTATATTGTAGAGATAAGAAGGATTAATCAAATATTTTTCACAATTATGTTCTGTGTTTGATATAGTTTTTTATGTGGTTAATCAAGGCTGTGTTCTCAACCTTTTCTTATTGTGGAGCTAAGAAAACCTTTATGTTTTTATCCAAATTTACTGTTATATTCTAGAGCACACTTTTCTCACTATAGTTTTAATATCAGTAAATGTACCTATAGTTGAATTATAGAAATTCTTGACAGTTGTTTGTTTTTTATTTCCCATAACACCAAAATAATTATGCTAGTTGCTTTGGAGTCTCTAGCTAAAGAATTAAGACATATTGAGGACTTAAATATTTTTAAAATCAAAATTTGTGGACTCAATGATTATATTTGGCATATTAAAAATACTAGTTTCTCTTGGATTGGTAAGGATCTTTTGTGTGAAAAATAATTCAGCATATTTGATAATCATAGTTACTGAGAGTCAGAAGGTATTGATTCACTGTTAATTTGCTGTGAGTCCTTGGGATATGATGTTATACTTCATTAAGTGGTTTCCTTATTTGCAAGATGGAAATTTACTACTTGCTACTACCTATTTCACAAGATTATTATCCTGTTGAAGGGAAAGAGCACTGGATTTGGAATCATAAGACCTTGGTTCATATTCTGGCATTATACTTCTCCCAATTTCCTTGTCTATAAAATCAGGGGATAGTTTTTGATGATCTTCCCAGATTTCCAAGAACTTAAATAGAATGTAAACTAGTATATAAATTCTGGGTCAGGAAAATTTTTTTTAATACCCTGTACTATTCTTTTGAGGAAAAGAGAATTCTTAAAAGAGATATGAGACCAATTCTTCAGCATTACTTTAAAAAATTACTAGAAAATGTATGGTTGTATACAGAAAGAAAATATGGCATTTATTTATTTGTAGCCTAAAGAATGCCTCTGGAACTTTGCTGTTTAGCTGTGTTTTAATTTGTAATAAAAAATTCATTTATTTTGGGCTACTAGAGATTAAGATTAAGTCTGAAATACAGAATGTTTTTTAAAGATTTGTAACTGGTATTAGATTGTAGTGGAAAGAATATTAGTTTTGGGATCAGAAAGCTTTGGTTTGAATCCCATTCTGTCCTAGTTGTATGATGTTAGGCAAGTTGCTTATTATTCATCTTGAAAATGAGAGTTGAAATATGTAGTTTCTAAGATACCTAAATATTATAATCCTCTACTGGAATTTAGATAAAGTTCTTTTCACCACCTCACTTGAACATATAAACCATTTAATAATTGCTACAGGTACTATGCCAGGCACTTTGGAAACAAAGACAAAAGGAAAGAAAGAAAAAGAATGGGGGAAAAAAAAAAGAAAAGATGGAGACACAAAAGAAAAACACAATAAAAAATAATAATAACAAACAACCCCTGCTCTCTAGGACCTGACATTCTACTTGGAAGCGAAACACTATGTTCACAGATAATTAAATACAATAAAGAAAAACCAAAACCTTATAAAATAAATACAAATATTAATAAATATTAAGGGAATGAAAAGAGCATTAACATCTTGGAAAATCCTAAAGCAGGTGATACGAACCAGTCTTTGAAAGAAGACTAAGAATTTCCAAGACATGGAGATGAGGGTGAGAGAAGATACAAAGGTTAAAATAAGAGAGAAAATGTTAACTGGAAACAGAAGTAGGCTACTTTGGCTTTTGTGTAAAGGAAAGTAATGTAAAAGAAAAGAAAGCTTGGAGTCATTCTGAAGGAAGAAACCTGGTTTCTACTAGCTCTGCAGTCATGGGAACCTGGCTTCAGATACTGCTACCTATGTGACTTTGAGTAGGTCATGTAAGCTCTCTGGACTTCAGTTTCTTCATTGCAATATAAAGGGGTTGGGCTAGATGGTATCTGAGGTCACTTTTAGATCTAGTTCTGTGACTTAAAGGCCAAAAAAGGGAGCAGTCAACAAGCAGTTAATACCAGGTACTATGCTAAATGATGAGGTTACCAAAAAAGATAAAAAATTGTCGTTTTTTCAAAGAGCTCTCAATTTGAAAAAGATAAAAGGTCAAATAACTGTATAAACAAAATATGTAAAGAATAAATTGAAGATAATCAACAGAGGGAAGGCTTTAGCATTAAAAGGGAATGGAAAAGATTTCTGGAAGATAGGGTTTTCCTTGAGGGTTTTCCTTGAGACTTAAAGGAATCCAAGAGGTGGAAATGAAGAGAAAGGACATTCTACCCAGGGAAAATGCACAGAACTGAAACATGAAATGTCTTATTTTTTCTTGTACCAGCCGAGGGTGGTAGTGCTATTGTATTGAAGTATATGGAGGAGTTGGGGTGCAGTGTATAAAGTGTGAGAAAACTGGAAGCTTAGGAGAGAGCTAGGTTATAAAGGGCTTTGAACACAAAAAACCAGGATCAGAATAAACTATAAAGAAGATTAGAGTAAAATTATGATAAATAATTAATTCACTGTCTTGTGGCCAGTGTTGGGAGGCTATTGTCAGCGGAGAATAGAGTGCCTTGGGATAAAATGTAAGAAAACTGGAAAGTCAAAGGTCAAGTTATAAATGCTTTGAATGCTAACAGAGCATTTTATATTTGATCGTGGAAGTGATAAACATTATTGAATAGTGGGTTAGCATGGTGGCATGTGTTTTAGGATCAATTTGATGAATGGAGAGACTTGATAAATGGAGTTTGTGCTGCATTTGAGAAGTATCTACTACTGAAGCTTCTTGATTTGTGAATAATAAAGTGAGGTATATAGGGATAACCTGATGTCAAGATGGGTTGGAGAGGGCAAAGACTATAGCTAAAGACTAATTATGAGGCTGTGATCATAGATAAAGAAGTGATAAGAGATGTATGAGAGATGTGGAGGTAAAATTACCAAGTTTGGGCATCTGATAAGATTTATGGAGAGAAAAAAAGATGAATCAAAAATGACTCCCTGTGTGTGAAACTGGGTAACTAGAAGGGTGGTCCTGAACTGCTAATCCTCCTCTCCAGATAGTCCCTCCCTCTCCACTGTCTCTTTTGGTTACAGCCAACTGTTCCTGAAGAAAGTCACAATACAAGATGTTATTTTACTCACAAAAAGTTGTGGTGCATAACCTTAAGCAGAACTTTGTTACTGCTTGACATTTCCATTGAATTTTATTGATTCCCTTTTTCTCATTCCCCAGAGTAAGCATTGGAATCCTTTTCCAAAACACCTCCTTATACACCCAAATCACATCCCTGCCCAAATTATAGTAGATCACTTAGATTTGGAATGGCTCTATGGTATGTTGGGAAGAACTTTGGATATGAAGAGCTAGGATCAAATTCTGCCTTTGATCCTGTTTAATACTTCCATTAACTTATCTCAACTTTAGTTTCTTCATTTGTAAAATGGGACATTTTCAATGAATTTTGCAGCTCTTTGTACTTTATAATCTGTCCTGACTACAGTCACATCTATGCCAGAGAATCATAAGGTTGTTTTCGAAGAAGATGTTTTACCTTTTCAAGCTGCCAGGGTTTAAAAAAAAAAAAAAAAAAAAAAAAAAAAAGAGCTACTTTCTTCATCAGTGCAATAGAAGAAACAAACTGATTTCTAAATACATGGGCTTCTTGAGAGACTGTTTTCCTTAATAATCACAATAGAAATTTTTTCTTCTGTTAATCTGGTTTAGGTTTTGTCATTGCTCTGCTTATCATTTTCTTTTCTTTTCTTTTCTTTTTTTTGTGCAGGACATAGCTAACGGTTAGAGAGTCAAAGAGGTTGTATGTGTAAAGTACTTTGCAAACTATAAAGAACCATGTAAACGATAACTGTTATTACTATAAGAGCTTCCATCACAGAAAGAATTGAAGTCTTGCGATGTGTTCTCTTTGAGCCTATTTCTTTTATTCCTCAAAACTTCTGTATCATAATTTAATCTCTCCTTGTCATCTGGTCATAAAAGAAGTTATTGTGTTTATGACAAATTCTTCATCCTAATGTAATGGAATGAAAATAAAAATGCTGTTAGAATCAAATCGATTGCAATGACCAATCTTGGTACCAGAGAAAAGAGGAAAAAACATGCTTTTCCCCCATTAATATATGAGGAAGGGAGAGACAATGGGTATAGTATTGTGCATATTTTGTCAGAGATAGTTTCCTTGTGCTTAGGGTTTAGCTTACATTTTTCTTTATTACTAGGGATGAGTCAGATGTTTTATATATAATATGTACACAAATCCACAAAATATATAGAAATTAACACTGAGCTAGTGATTTAATCTCTTAGTGTTCTAGCTAATTCTCTTAATACTAACTTGCAGATCTGGTGCCAGACTTTATTGGGAGGTTGAGTTTCCTTATGGAAAAAGTTCTACAGAACAATGAAATTAGAAGACCAGTACCAAAAACAATTATTAATTGAGGGAGATAGGAAACTACCTATACTTAATGTTTTTGCTTTCATTCTATCCACTTTTTTTTTTAACTAACCAAAATATACTTCCTTGCAATCCACCTTCCACTTCTCTATTGAAAAAGAAAGATGAAACTCTTATAACAAATATGCATGGTCAAACAAAACATTTATACATTGGCCATGCCCAAAATGTGTCCTTTAGTATATTACCTCTCTGAGGTCTAGGTATGTATAAACAGCATGTTATATATGGTGAGTCTCTTGGAATTGTGGTTGATCATTATGTTGATATATGGTCAATATGTCATTAAATTTTTCTAAGTTGTTTGTTACTGTCTTTCTTTGTGCTTTTATTTGTATCCTTGGCACTTGGTATAGTGCTTGGCACATAGTAAATGTTTAATAAGTGTGTTTCCTAATTTATAATATTGGATAAATTGTTCTTCTGGTTTTGTTCACCACTGTCAGTTTATACAAATTCTAGGAAATCTTCACAGGTTTCCTCTAAAACCTTATCCTTCATTATTTCTTTCAACACAATAGTACTTCATCACATTCATATATTACTTTTTGTTTAGCTATCCCCCAGCTGATGAACATCCTCTTTCTTTCCACTTCTTTGCCACCATAGAACTACTGTTAATTATTTTTTGTACATATTGGCTCTTTCCCTTTTCCTTTTTTAAAAATCTTTTTGGCAGTACAGACCTAATAGTGGTGTATAAATTCTACTTTTTAGGTATAATTCTAACTTGCTTTCCAGAATGGTTGGACTAATATATATAATTCCACTGAGCATGAATACACCTGTTTTCCTGTAGTTCTTCCAACATTGCTCATTTTTGTTTTTTGTCAACTTTGCTGCCAAACTGGTGATGTGAGGTTAAATCTGAGAGAAGCTTTAATTTGCATTTTTCTAACTATTAGTTGTTTAGAGCATTTTTTATATGTGGCAATTAATTACATGGATTTCTGGATTACATGGATAAATTTTTCGAAAATTGAAAATTTGAAAATTGTCTGTTGTGGATTGAGCATTAGCCCTGAAGTTGGAAGGACCTGAGTTCAAATCTGGCCTCAGTCACTTGACATTTCTTGGCTGTGCAATGTCAGAGGGGGAAAATTGTTCATATTCTTTAATTCCTTTTCAGTAGGGAATGGCTCTTATCTTTGTACATGTGAATCAATTCCTTATATATCTTAGAAATGAGACCTTTTTAAAGAAACTTGCAGCATACATTTTTTCCCCATTTTTCATCTAATTTGTTTTGTTCATGCAGAATCTTTTTAATTCTATGTAATCAAAATGATCCCTTTTGTTTTTTGGTTCTTTATGCTCCTTATATTGATTTCTTCTCCTATCTATAAATCTGGAGGGTAATTTCTTCCTTGCCTCTATGGTTTGTTTATGATGTCATCCATTATGTCAAAGTTATGTACTTATTTGGGGCTTATCTAGGTATAGTATGAGATGTTGGTCTATACTACTAAGTACTTACTATATATCAAGACAAGCCCCAAATAAGTACATGACTGCTTCTCAATTTGCCTAGCAGATTTTATGAAATTCTTATTTTGTGAAGTTCTTATCCCAACATAAAATATTTGGGTTCATCAAAAGGGCAGGGGCAGTTAGGTGGATAAAGAGCATAGGGCTTAGAAATCAGGAAGACAGGAGAACAGCTCTGCCCTCACACACTTACTAGCTCTGTGACCTTGGGCAAATCAATTAACCTTTATTTGTCTCATTTCCTTTATCTGTAAAATGAGGAATAATAAAAGCACCTACTTCCCAGGGTTATTATAAGGATCTAATTTGAAATAATAATGTAAAATGTTGTACACAGTTCCTGGCAAATAGTAAGCACTATATAAATTTTAGATTATTTACTTATTTATTTTAAAATCACCACTATCAAACATAAAAAGTCTGTGTTTGTTTTCACAATTAGTGAATTGACCCATTTTAATCAGTGTCATATCATTAGATGATTACTGCTTTGTAGCATAGTTTGAGTTTTAATGCTCTTATAGGTTCTGTTCTGAGTGATTTTGCATTATTTCCCTTGAGATTCTTTAATATCTTTTGCTCTTTCAGATGAATTTTGATATTCCTCAGGCTCTATAAAGCAATTCTTTGGTGATTTGACTTGAATGACATCAAATAAGTAAATTAATTTAGGTAGTATTATCATTTTTATTATATTGACATAACTTATGCATGAGCAATTTATTTCTGGTAGAATTTGCATCTTATTTGTGTAAAGAGTATTTTGTGTTGTATTCATGTAATTCTCTTAGAAAATAGACTCCCCAGAATTTTATAGATTCTGTAGTTCTTTTGAATGAAATTACTTTTTTTCTTTTCCTGATGAATTTTATTGGTAATATATAGAAATGTTGATGATTTACGTGGTTTTATTTTTTTATCTGTCAACATTACTGAAGTTACTGTTTCATTTCATGTTTTTAGTTCACTCAGTTTTTCTCAATAAAGCACCATCTTATCTACCAAAAAAAAGTTTGTTTTCTTTTTAGTTATTCCCTCAATTTCTTTATCTTGTCCTATTGCTATGGCTAGCATTTCTAATATTGAAAAGTAGTGATGGTATTATTGGGCATCTAAGCTTTACCCCTGATCTTAATGGAAAGACCTCTAATTTATTCCCTTTATATATGATTCTAGCTCCTGGTTTTAAATAGAAACTCTATAAAAGAAAGATCTGTTTGTTCCAGTACGAGATAAATATTGCCAAAAGCTTTTTCTGCATTTATTGATATAATGATATGATTTTGGTTGGTCTTGTTATTAACATGGTCAATTACATTTATAGTTTTCAATAATGAACCAGTGCTACATTCTTTATATTAAGTTCAAGCTGGTCAGTCACAGATTTATATTAGATATCATTTTTATTGTATTGTGTTCTTAAAAGATTTGCTTAATTTATTTGTTTTTCCACATTTGTAGAAGCACTGTGCTTCAGTACATGACTAATTTTTATGATGATGCTGTACTCAGCAGATATACTATAATGGTTTCTTTGATAATATTTTATTTAAAATGTTTGCTCAGTATTCGTTAGGGATATTGGTGGTTTCCTGTTTTGATATTTCCTGTTTTTCATATAAACACCGTATTTGATTCATATGAGGATCATGGTAAGACTTCCCCTTCTTTGTCCTGTTTTCCCACACAGCTTATATAGTATTAGAATTTAAAAAAAAAAAATAAAAATGGGTGATAGAATTCAGCTATAAATCTATTTGGTTTCATGGTTTTTTCTTTGATAGCTCATTTATGGTCTTTTCAGTTTCTTTTTATGAGATTGGCTTATTTAAATCCACTATTTGTTGCTCTATTAATCTTGACATTTTACATTTTTGTAAAAATTCATCCATTTCATTTAGATTTTCAGTGCATTGGCATGTCATCAAATAGTAATAGTTTATAACATTTATTTCTTCATTTGTTGCGATTTCACCTTTTTATTTTTTGATGCTGGTAATTTTCCTTTTTGAAAATCAAATTAACTAATGGTTCATATATTATTACTTACTTTTAAAACAGTTTTATTTATTTATTTTTCCTTTTTAAGTTTTGTTGCTCTCTTTTTTGATTTTTCAGGATTTTGATTTGGGGCTTAATTGATTTTTTTTTCTAAAAAAACTTTTAAGTGTCATGCTCCATTTGTTGATTAGTTCTTTCCTTTTTATTGAGCAAAGTGTTCAGAGATAGAAAATTTTCCTTAACAACTACATTGACTACATTCTACACATGCAGCATGTTGCACGTAGTTAATATATTATATCATTATTGTAATCTTTAATGAAATTATTTTTCTAAAAATTTTTTTTGATCTCCCAGTTTTTTAGGATTAAGTTATTTAGTTTTTAATTTTTAATAATTTCTTCAGCAGCCCTGTTTTGGACATCATTTTTATTGTATTGTATTCCTTAAAAGATTTGCTTAATTTATTGTTTTTCCACGTTTGTGTAATCACTGTGCTCCAGTACATGATTAATTTTTATAGTGGTGCTATATTCAGGGGAGAAATACATGTTTCTTTCATTTTCCATTTAATAATTTATGAAACAATGTAACATCTAAGTTTTCTAAAAAAAAACCTTTCAGGTCTTTAACTTCTTTTTTAGATTTAGGGTTTTTTTTTTTCCATTAGATTTATTTAGGTTCAAAAGTAGTAAATAGAGAACCCCCACTACAATATTTTTATCATGTATTTCTCCTTATAACTTAGTTGAGTGGAGCAGCCCAGGCAGCAGGAACCTCCATCTTCCCAGACTGAATGGCCCTACCCATCCACCTGGTCATTCTTAGTGAGGCTTTGCCCTAGTCTCAAGGACAAAAATGAGGGGAGGGGAATTTGGAACTGGGAAAATTTAAAGCTGATGAATTTTGGGAGAGCAAGTTGGGGTGTGTGTGTGGGGGGAGGGGGTGGTGGTGATGGTGGTGGGAGGAGATCCTTCCTCACATTGTGAACTTGACTGACCCCAGAAGCTGGATTCTTTGCCATTTGGTGCAAATATGTTTAATATTTATATTAATTATGTGCTGTACCTTTCAGCAAAATGTAGTTCCCTTATTTGTTTCTTTTAATTAAATCTGTTTTGGCTAATGCCTTGAGGTCATAATTGCTACCAGTGCCTTTTTAAAAACCTTAGCTGAAATATAATATATTTACTCCAATTCTTTATTTTAACTCTGAATCTTCATATCTTAAATGTGCTTCTTGAAAGCCCTTTACTCTTTGTCTAATTCTGCTGTCTAATCTGAGCTGTTGTCTTTCATTTTATGGGCAGATCCCTCCCATTCACAATTATGATCACTATTTATCTCCCTCCATTCTATTCTTTTGTCTTTTTCATAATTTGTTTTGATCCTGATCCACCTTAATGAAGAAGATAATAAGCAAGAAATAGCAATATGCCCTAGGTTTATTGTAGTCTGCTTCTGTTCCCTTTTCCTGGTTCAAAGCCCAATCATAAATTCTTGCTTGTTAATCTTTTTTATATCTATCTCTAGAATCTTGTTGTTTTCGGATAATTCCTTAGCCTGTTCTCCTACTTAATCTCCCTTCTTTCCTTCTACTCTTTCCCTCCTGCTTCCTTACTAAATGAAACATCTTTCTGCTCTTTTGTAAATATGCTTTCCTTTTTTGACCAATGTTGATGAAATTAAGATGTAAATTCTCCATCACCCCTTCCGTGTTGTATAGTCTTTGATGATATGGTTTGAAGGAAATATATTTTAATCTTATTTTAAAATGTAAATAATTCATTGTTGTTAAGTTTCTTATTTCTTATTTGTATTTTTAATTTGCATCTTGACTTGTGTTTATTCTTGACTCTGATCTTTTCATCAGGATTGCTTGGAAGCTCTCACTTTAATTAAAGTTTCATTTTTTCCTCCTGTAGGATAATATTGTTGGGTAACGTATTCTTTACTGTAAGCCTGTATATTTTGTCTTCTGGAAAATCACATTCTAAGCTTTTTTCGACTATATAAGTGTGGCTGCCAGATCCTGCATGGTTCTGACTAAGTCTGTGGTACTCATAGGAAATTAGGTAAGTTTGGAAGTAGAAATGAAAAGGGAGAGCCCTGAAGAGCAGCTGGTGAAAATGCTGGAGATGGAATACAATAAAAATTAGGAGGTAGAGTACAGTATGTGAGGAACAAGATTTATTTCAGAAAGTGACTGGTGGATTCTTTCTATTTTTTCTTTGTCTTTTGTTGATGACTTTCAGATAGTCCATTGCTTCTTAAATGCTTCCAACTTGATTACTTTCTGAAATAGTAATTTTTGATATCAGATGCCTTAATTTTCTTCTTTCTTCAATTTTTTGGCTTTGTTTTGATATTTCTTATTGTGTCATGGAGTCATTAACTTCAATTTATCCTTTTCCAATTTTCAAGGAATCTATTAATTGGACAAGATTTTATGCCTGCTTTGCCAAGCTGTTAATTCTGTTTCCAAATCATTCTTCTATACCTCTCATTTCTTTTTACATTTTCCTTCTAGTGCTCTTATTTCATTTTTAGAATAATTTTTTTATTCTTTCAAACAACTTCTTTAATTTCTCCTCATGAATTTTAATTTAACTTGTGCTTAAGCTATTTTTTCCCCACTAGAATATTTTTATAGCTCTCAACATAGGTGAAATTTTCCTTCTTTTTCTTCTTTTTAGTATTTACCACCGTCCCCAGCTCATTCTAAGTTGGGCACTCATATTTTTTTAAAAAATATTTTGACATTTTTATTTAAAGTTTTGAGTTGCAAAATTCTATCTTTCCCACTTCCTTTCTCCTTACTCTTCCCCCATCCCTGAGATGGTAAGCAATCAGATTTAGTTAATTCTATGCAGTTATGTAAAATAGTTCCATATTAGTCATTTTGTACAAGAAGACATGAATAAAAGGGAAAGTAAAAAATAGCAAGCATCAGTCTGTATTTAACCAATATCAGTTCTTTCTCTGGAGTATGGTTTATGTTTTTAGTCTATTGTATTGCTGAGAATAGCTAAATCATTCACAATTCATCAAACAGTATTGCTGTTATTGTATAGAATGTTCTCTTGGTTCTATTTACTTCGTTATGTATTAGTTCATGTAAATCTCTATAGGTTTACCTTGCTTTTAATTTCTTCTAGCATAAGAATATTCCTTTACAATCATATGCCATAGCTTCTTTATTAGCCATTCCTCAGTTATAAGAGATATTTGTTGAAAAGCATTTTCCCCCAGTTTTCTGCTTTCCTTATAAATTTGGATTTGGTGCATTTGTTTTGTTTGTGCAAAAATTATTTAATTTTATGTAATTAAAATGAACCATTTTACATTTTCTAATGCTCTTTATATCTTTTTTGATCCTAAATTCTCACATCCACAAATCTGACTGTTACTCTTGCATGCTCTCTTAATTTCTCTCTCACCTTTAGGTTTAAAACAAGGATTGATTTTAATATATGGTATGAGATGTTGGTCTGTACCTAGTTTCAGTCATACTGTTTCCCAGTTTTACTAGCAATTTTGTCAAGTAATGAATTTTTTTTTGTTCCAAAAACTTAGTTCTTTGGGTTTATCATATATTAGATTACTATGGTCATTTATTATAATATAATTTATATTTAAGGTGTGCCATTGATTAATCACTCTGTTTTTTTAGTCTGTACCAAATTGTTTTGGTACTGCTTTGAAATCTGGCCAGTTAGTCCACCTTCTTTCACATTTTTAAGAAACTGATTCCCTTGATATTTTTGATGTTCTTTTCTTTCAGATGAATTTTACCTTTTTTTTTTTAGCTTTGTAAAACCACACTGAATAAATAGATTAATTTAGGTTGAATCACAATTTTTATTATACTGGCTTGTCCTATTCATGAGCAATATTTTCCCAGTTGTTTAAATCAGATGTTATTTGTGTGAAAAGTATTTTACAGTTGTGTTCATATGGTTTCTGGGTTTGTCTTGGTAGGTAGACTCCAATGTATTTTATGTAGTCTACAGTTTTTTTAAATGGAATTTCTCTTGCTGCTAGACAGTTGATAATATAGAGAAATGTTGTTTATATGGGTTTATTTTGTATCCTGCAACTGTGCTAAACTTGTTGATTATTTCAAGTAGTTTTTTATTTGATTCCCTAGGATTGTCTAAGTGTAACATTGTATCATTTGCCTAGATAGTTTTGTTTCTTCATTGCCTATTCTAATTCCTTTAATTTCTTGTTCTTATATTACTTATAGCTAATTTATCTCATCCAGTGTTAAATAATGGAGATGATAATGAGTGTCCTTATACATCCCAATTGTATTGTGAAGACTTCATTCTATCTTATGCCTTTTACAGTTAATACTTTGATAACAACTCCATTTATTTATATGCTCTAGTGTTTTTTAGTAGAAATGGATGTTATATTTTGTCAGGTCTTTTCTGCATCTATTAAATTATATGGTTTCTGTTGGTTTTGTTATTGATATGGTCAGTTATATTTATGGCTTTTCTAATGTTGAATCAACTCTGTATTCCTTGTATAAATCTACCTGGTCATAGTATATGATCCTTGAGATATATTGCTGTAATCTCTTTGCTAGTATTTTATTTAATTTTTTTGCATCAATGTTCATTAGGGAAATTGGTCTTACTTTTTCCCCTGTGTTTTGGCTCTTCCTGGTTTAGGTTTTAACCTAAAAAATTTTTTTGTTGCTCTTGTTGTAAAAGCAATTTGGTAGACTCCCAGTTCACCTATTTTTTTTTAATAGTCTATATAGTATTTCTTTAAATGATTTGTAAATTTTGCCTGTGACTCCATCTGGTCTTGAACATTTTTTTCTTAGGAAATTAATTGATAGCTTGTGCAATTTCTTTTTCTAAGATTTTATTTCTTCTGTTGATTTAGATCGTTTATATTTTTGTAGATATTCATCTATTTCATATAGATTGTCAAATTTATTGGTATAAAATTAGACAAAAGAGCTCCTAACAATTGCTTTAATTTATTCATTAGTTCAATGGCTTTCTTACTTTTTATTTTATTAATTTGTTTTTTTTTTTTTTAGGATTGTAATTTTGTGTTTAATTGGGGATTTAAAATTTTTTTGCATATCTGATTTGTTGATTGCTTTTTCTTTTTTTTTTTTTTAAATTATTTTTTATTTTTAAGTAATTAGAGGTATAAAATTTCCCCTAAGTACTGCTCTGGGTACATCCCATAAATTTTGATATATTTTGTCATTTTCAATAGTGAAATTATTGACTTTTCTATGACCCCCTCATTTTAAGGATTAGATTATTTAATTTCCAATTATTTTTAATCTCTCTATTGTCTTATTGAATATGATTTTTTTCATTATGATCTGAAAAAAGATGTATTTTCTACTTCTGGTTTTTTACATTTGTTTGTGAGATTTTTATGTCTTAAAATATCTAATCATTTTTTTGCAAGTGCCATATACTGCTGAGAAAAGGTATATTCCTTTCTACATAGTTTTCTTCAGAGATCTATTATATCTACCTTTTCCAGAGTTTTGTTCATCTTCTTAACTTCTTTTTTGTTTATTTTTGGTTAGATTTATTTAGTTAAGGGGAAGAGAGATTTCGGGTCCCCCATTATTATAGTTTTATTACCTATTTTCTCATATTACTCATTTAACATCTTCAAAAATTTAGATGCTATGCTATTTGGTGCATATATGTCTATTATTGATATAGCTTTATTGTGGTACTTTTCAATAAGATATAGTTTCCTTCCTTATCTGTTTCACTTAGATCTTTTTGCTTTTGCTTTGTTTGAAGTCAAATTGCTACCCCTTCTTTCTTTGCTTCAATTGAAGCATAATAGATTCTGATCAACCCCTTACTTTTCCTCTGTTTGTATCCTTTTGCTTTAAATGTGTTTCTTGTAAACAGCATATTATAGGATTTTGCTTTTTAATCCATGCTGCTATCTGCTTTTGGGGGGACTGGGGGTAAGTTAATTCCATTTATATTTATAGTTGTAATAATAATCACCTGGGTATTTTCTTTTAATGCTATTTTCCCCTTATTTATCTCACTCCTTTCTCTTTCCCCAAACTTTTCATACTCACAAGTATTTTACTTCTGATTATTACTTTCTCTACTCTCAACTCTCTTTTATCATTTTCTTTTCTCTTTGTATTGTCCCCATCTCGTTTTACTTCCTTATAGGGAAAGATAGACTTCTCTATCTGTCTGAGAATATGTTATTCTCTTTTTGAGTTGATTTTGATGGGAGTAGTGTTTAAGCTTTGCCTCTTACCCTTTCATCTTCCTTTGCCTCTTACCCTTTCATCTTCCTCTCCATTATAACATCTTTTTCATTCCTCTTTTATGCAGGATAATTGACCCTATTCAATTTCTTCTCTCCTTCCCATACAGTTTTTCATGTCCCTTTATTTGTAGGGTGGTTATCATCCCATCAAAGTACCTTACATATGTCTTCTCTGACTATGTATATTTCTTCTAATTTCTGTTGTAATAAAATTCATAAAAGTTACAAGTATCTTGCCATATAGAAATATAACCAACCAGTTTAACCTTATTGGATTTCTTGTATTTTCTTTTTTTATTTCTTTTTAACCTTTTTATGTCTCCCTTGAATCTTTTATGTGAAGGCCAAATTTTTTATTCAACTCTCGGCTTTTAATTAGGAGTATTGTTGGAAAGTCCTCTATTTTATGTAATGCTTATATTTTTCTCTGAAAGATTTTATTCAACTTTGCTGGGTAGGTGATTATTAGTTGTAATTCTTTATCTTCTGGTTTTTCATATTTCAGGCTTTTTTTTTTTTACTGTGTAATCCTGACACAGTTCTGCCATATTTTAATTGTTTCTTTTTAGCTACCTGAAGTACTTTCTTCTTGATCTGTGAGCTCTGGAATTTGGCTATAATGTTGTTCTTGGGTGTTTTCATATTAGGATCTCTTTCAGGCAGTTATTGGTAGATTCTTTCGATTTCTATTTTTTCTTCTAGTTCTTCCATTTCAGAACAGTTTTATTTGATAATTTCTTGAAAAATATTTTACAGGAACTTTGATCAGGTAGGACAGTAAGTCAGTAAGTCTTATATTATCTCTTTATAGGAGTGTTTTCTAGGTTAGTTATTCTTCTAATGAGAAATTTCACATTTTCTCCCATTTTATTTTTTTTGATTTTGTTTTATTGTATCTTGATGTTTCATAGAATCACTAGTTCAATTCTGATTTTCAAGGAATTTTTTCTGCAGTGAGTTTTTGTATTTCATTTTCCATTTGGCCAGTGCTATTTTTGGGGGGAGTTATTTTCCTTGGGAAATTTTTGCATAACTTTTCCCATGCTATTGACTGGTTTTTAGTGATTGTTTTGCTTTACACTCATTTCTTTTCCCAATTTTCCTTTTAAAAACTTTTTAATGTTCTTTCAGGAAATCTTTTTTGGTTTGAGACCAAATTACATTTTTCTTTGAGGCTTAATATGTATCAATTTTGATTCTGTTTTCGTCTAAATTTATTCCTTGATTGTCCCTATCACCAGAGTAACTTTCTGTAAATTATTTTTGTTTGTTTTATTTTTTTCTCATTTTCTTCTGATTATTTTTGTCACTTGGTGTTTTTATATGAGAATTGGGCTCAAGTCCTGCACTGTCCCAAGCTTTTCATGTTAGGAGCTCATGGTCTTAACTGCTGACTTTAACTGGGCTTTAAGGCTTAGCTGCTTGTTTTCCAGCTTTAGGTTATCCTTGTAGCATGTGCTGTGGGTGTGTGGGCCTCTACCTGTTAGCCTCTCTTGGATATGAGATTCTGATGGGTTGCTATGATAACAGAGTCTTTCAGGTGACTGGCTCTGGAGGAGGAATTTCCTTGCTGGTCTACCTTGGGGAGCTAAGCTTTGCTGATGGATTGCTATGGAAACAGCATCTCTCTCCTGGCAGGCTCCTGGGACCATTTGTTAATTCTGGGTCTGGGCTTCACTACTGGTCAGAAATGGGGTCAAGGCTTTGCTGGGGGTTTGTTGGGGAGTGGGGTTGATAGGGTGGGACTTTTCTGGACTGCTCAGACTGTTGACTTACCTAGGGGGGCTGCAAGTTTACCAGAAGGTGGGGCTTTGCTAGTGGATTGCCCTGATCTTGGAGCCTTGCTGTAGACCTCTTCTTGGGAGGTTGACTGCTGCTGTTGCTCTTGGACTTAATGACCCCTCTCACCCTGGTTAGATAGCCCTTTCCTGCTGTGCTGCTAAGCTGCTTCCCTGTTCTTATATCAATTCAGAGTCTCTTTTCTAGTTGTTTACAAGGGAATTTAGGAGCACTTTAGAGAGTTGCTTCCTTATTTAGCAACTTTGGTGCTAAAAATAGGCTGTTATTTTGAGTTTGCTTGCAAATAGATGTTTACATGTAATTTTCTTCTGAGGTTTTGTTTTACTTTTTCTCTATTACCATAATAGCTTTTTATGGTAAGATTCATTTTTCTTTGTTCATTCTAACAGCATTAATTCTTGCCTTCAGACTTTATGTTAGGGCCATACTATGTATTTTGGAATTTTGGGGCCATTGTTGGTTTGGTTTTGTGTTTTCTTGTGTTATATGGCAGCTTTTTGGGGGTGATTAAGTGTTATTCCAGTGTATAGGATAACTCAAGCTAGGGAATTGCAAGCTTTCATTGTAGTCTGGTTCAAGACAAAGTCTTAGGGTATCTACCTTGTCTGAGCCCAGTAATTTTCTGATCTGGGTTTGAATCTGACCAATTCAACCATGGGTTTGCTTCCTTGTTTGAACTCCTGTAAATGACAGCTAGACTTGGCCACTGTCAGCCATCTAGAATTCTGCATGTTCAGAGGGAGAAAACTTTGGATTCCCTGGGTTTCTTGCTCTTGTTATTCCACTGAAGGTTTCAAACTGAGAAGAGTATATTGGATCTGATATCTTGCACAGCTCCTGCCATTAGAGCCATATAGATGGTACTTGCTTCTTGCTAGGTATACAAGCCTAAGGCTCAAAGACCACTCAATGCCTAAGATGGCCATCCTTAAGTCCCTTCTTCAGTCTGCATCTTGTTTGAGACTCAGCTCAGGTATCAGTAATAATTTCCAGTTGACATCTGTACTTGCTCCCTACACAAGACCAAAACTCTGTTTGCCAGATCTGGGACCTCTCCTTGCCCTACTGAACAACTGCTAGCTCTCATCTATTACCTATACTGGAAGGCTCATAGCATACTTCTGTCCAGGTTTGGTTCAGTGTCCACCAACTTCTCTTTCTCCTATTTTTACTTACTTGCACTTTCAAAAAAAAACCAAACAAACTGATTTTTTCCCCTTGGATTTTTTGGTCATGCTTGGTTTGATGTGTTTCTTTGTTATGAGGGAAAGTTGGGCTATACTGCTTCCTCTTTCATCAAATTGGATCTAATTCCCTTGTGATCTGCTTCCCTGTACTTATTGTTTTATTGTAACTGTTCCCTGAAGAGGCACCGATGGCTGGATTTTTAAAAATTGAAATAATGAATTTATTTTAAAAAACATTTAAAAATGTTTTTATTGATCTTTTTTATTTTCATCATCATAGTCATTCAGTATCCCTTCCTTTCTCCTTTCCAGGGAGCCATGTAACAAGTGGTATTTCCTTAGAAGAAAAAAAAATCAGTACAATTGGTGGATACATTGAAAAAGTCTCTTAATAATGTAATAATGTGTGATACTTGTTGTACCTTTCACTTCCACTAAAGGGTAGACTGGAAGAGTTCTATCTTAGCTCTTCATTCCAGTAGTGTGTGGTCTTTATAATTTTGCTATATGCACTTTTGAGTTTTTGATGTGTAGTTGTTCTTTCCATATAGTGCTATAGTTATTGTATTTATTGTTTTCTTGGCTATGCTTCTTTCATTTTTAATGCGTTCATGTAGCTCTTTCCATGATTCTCTGTCTTCCATTCCCATCCTCACCCCCCTCTTTCTTTCTCTTTCTCTTTTTAAAAACAGCACAGTAATATTCTATTGGGTGCCTAGATAGTACAATGGATAGAGGGCTGGGCCTGCAGTCAGGAAAACTTGAGTTCCAATCTAGTCTCAGATATTACTAGCTAGCTGTGTGTGACTCTGGATAAGAATCCTGTTTGCTATAGTTTCTTCATCTGTAAAATCAACTGGGGAAGGAAATGGCATCACAAAGAGTCAGATGTGACTGAAAAACCAACTAAATAACAACATTTTATTACATTCATATGCCATAAATGGTTTAATTATTCTCCATTTAATGTTCATCTACATTCTTCCCAGATATTTTATACATTTTGTATTATTTGCAATGGGATTTTCTTTTCTGTTTTTGCTTCTAGGATTTTGTTACTAGACGTAAGTTCTGTGGATTTTGAGAGTTTATTTTGTAGCCTGCAACTTTGCTGAAGCCATTGACTCAGTTTATTCGCTGATTGCCTAGAGATTAGTATCCTGTCATCAGCAAATAGGGATAAATTTATCTTTTTTTACATGTCTTTCTTTAATTTCTTTTTCTTGTCTTATTGCTATTGCTAGAATTTGCAGAACTGGTTCAAATAACAATTGGGAGGGTGAGTATCCTTGCTTTACTACGGTCTTTATTGGGAAAGGTTTTGAGCATATCCCCATTGCATATAATATTTACTTTTAGTTTTAAATTTTTTTATGATGTTAAAAACGTTTCCTCTATGTATATACTTTGTTACATTTTTAGAACAAAAGTATATAAATTCATGAAAGGGTATTGAGATCATGTGGGGATTTTTTAATTTTAGTTTTAATTATATTGATTGTTTTAGTAATATTGAGCCATTGTTGCACTGATAATAAAAATCTCACTTGGTCATAAAAATGAGTCTTGGATATATCATTGTAGTCTGATAGGGATTTTGTTAAAAAAATTTTTTTTGAGTTATTCGTTATATATTTTTCTATATTTCTGTTTCTATAGTTTTCTTTCTGTATTTTTGTCTTTCCTTGATTTAGGGATTAGAGCTTTATTTGTCCCCCCAAAAAAAAGATTCTAATAGTGTTCTTTTTACAATAATTTTTGTGCGGGTACTGGTTATTCTTTAAAAGTTGCATAAATTTCTGTGAATACATGAGGTTTAGGAGTTTTTCTTTAGTAGTTTCTTTATAGCTAGATCTATTTTCTTTTCTGAGATTTCTTCTTAGGATATCTAGCTGGTATTTTAAACTTTTGAAGATCCTCTTTTTTTTTTTGTGTCCTCAGTTTTGTTAGCATGGACCAGTGCATTAATATGATCTGATTATTCTTTTTATGTCTTCTGGTGTTGTAATTTTTCCTTGTAAATTTCCTATTTTATTGATTCATTTTCTGACATCTTTTTAAACAGATTAGCTAAAGATTTTTAATTTTGTTAAAGAGAAACAACTTTTTGTTTTATTCATATTTTGTTTTTATTTCTAATTTATCTATTCCTTTAATTTTTAATACCTCATATTCTTTGATTATTTTGCATTTGTTAATGATTGGCTTTCTAATTTTTAAAAATCATATATTCTTTTAATCTCCTCTTTTTCTCCTTTGTTAAGATGTGTTTATAGTGATGTGATTTTCCCCTGAGGAGTACTTTATATGTATCCTAGAAAATTTGGTATGATATTTTATCTTTATAATCTTTCACATAACTACAAATTGCTTCTTTGATCTGTTCTCTGAGTCATGCAATTTAAAAAAGTATTTCATTGTTAAGTTTCCATTTATTTTCTATATTGTATTTGATCTGTATCATTTATCTGTATGTGTTGTATTTCCTTGAACTCATGACTTTTTTTTTTATTGTGTTATCTATATCTTTGGAATCTGACTTCAATGACTGTTTTCATATCCTTGTGCTATAATACATGGTCATTTTTAATAAAAATTCTATGCTATGCTGAGAAATAATTTATATTCTTTTTCAGTTCTATTTAAAAGATACCATAAGTTTTTTAGTTTTAATTTCCCTGGTAATTTTTTTTCAGTTCCAGATTTTCCTTTTTGTTTAGCTGTTAGATTTATCTAAAACACAAAGAGGGATTTTGAAATCTTGCATCACTATTATGTTACATTTTCCTTTGTCTTAGTTTCTTTTATTAATTTGGGCTAGTGATATGACTTTGTGCTTCCTTTCATCATAAAGTAGTTTCCTTGTTTATCCTTTAATCATAAAGAAGTTTCCTTGTTTATCTTAAATTTTTTTTTTAATTTTTGATTTTGCTTTGTCTAATAGCATCCTCTCAGTTTTATGTTGAATGTTTTCATGTAAGCAACAGGTTGTAGGTTTTGTTTTCTTGAGTCAGTCTCTTTTATTTGTTTTATTTGATTGCTTAAATCCACTCACATTTAAATTCAAAGAGTTAGGTTTATATTTTCCTCCATTTGTCTCATGTTTTGTTCATGTCATTTTGTTTCCTCCTCTTTTGCTGTAAACACAGTTTGTTAGTTACTCTTGAGCTTAGTCTTTATAAAAATGGCCTTCTCTCTTATCCCCATCTCTGCCTTCCTCTATTTCTTCTATTTTTCACTTTGGGGCTTTGCTTTATTTGTTCCTTTTTATTTCTTGCCTTTATTTCGTTATTTAATTCTTATATGCACATGCATTGTTTTTGCTTTGTTCTTTTTGAAATATTTCCAATTGCATGTAAAAACAATTTATTTATTTGTTTTTAAAAATTTTGAGTTTAAAAAAAAATTGGGTTTTGTTTTGAATTCCAGATTTTCTCTTTGTCTCCCCTTCATTGAGAAGGCAAGCAATTTGATATAGGTATGCATGTGCAATCATGCAAAATATATATCCATAATAGTCATGTTGTGAATGAAAACAGGGACCAAAAAAAAAATCTTAAGAAAAATAAAGTTAAAAAAAGGCATATGCTTTGATCTGCATCCAGACTCTATTGGTAATTTCTCTTTAGGTGGATAGCATTTTTTTTTAAAGTCCTTTGGAATTGTTTTAGATCATTCACATTTGATTATCATACATTTTTGCTATTACTATATACAATCTGTTTCTGCTGATTTCATTTTGCATTAGTTCATGTAAGTCTTTTCAAATTTTTCTGAAAGCATCCTGCTTGTCATTTCTTCTAGCACAGTAATATTCCATTATAATCATATACCATAAATTGTTCAGCCATTCCCTAATTATGGGTATCCCTGCAATCTCCAATTCTTAGCCACCATAAAAAGAGATGTTCTAAATATTTCTTTTCCTTTTATTATATAGGCTCTTTTCTTTTTATTTTGATCTTGTTGGAATACCTGCTTAGAAGTGGTATTGCTAGGTTAGAAGGCATGTACAGTTTTATAACAGTCTTTCTGGCACAGTTACAAATTATTCTCCAGAATGGCTGGATCAGTTCACATTTCTACCACCAGTTTTGCCACATCTTGTTCAACATTTGTCATTTTCCTTTTCTGTCATGTTAGCCAGTTTGATGTGTGAGGTCATATCTCTGATTTGTTCTGATTTGTATTTCTCTAATCAATAGTGATTTAGAGTATTTTTTTTTCATCAGTAGTAGATTTCTTCTGAAAACTGGCTATATAGTCATATTATTTCACCATGAATAACCCATGATCTTATACATTTATCTGTATTTGAGAAATGAGACCTATATCAGAGAAACTTGGTGTCAAATATTTCTCCCAATTTTCTGTTTGTCTTAGATTAGATCTTGGTTGCATTGCTTTTATTTGTGCAAACTCTTTAATTTAATGTAATAAAAGTTATCCTGTAATATTCTTTATATTTTATTGGGTCAAGAATTCTTCCCTTATCCATAGGTCTGACAGTAAACATTTCTATACTCCCCTAATTTGCTTATTGTTTAAGTAATATACCTATTTTGACCATATATTGATATATACCACATTTTCCCAGAAGTTTTTGTCAAATAATGCGTTCTTGTCCTAAAAACTTGGATGTTTGCATTTATCAAAGACTATATTATTTTGGTCATTTACTTTTTGTGAATTGTGTACCTGATCTACTGGCAGATCTATTGATCTACCATTCAATTTCTTACCTAGTGCCAGGTCGTTTTGTTGATTACCTCTTTTGTAAAACAGTTTGAGTATGGTTAGGCCACCTTCTTTCACATTTTATTTGATTTGAAATTCTTGACCTTTTGCTTTTCCAGATGAATTTTATTATTATATTTTTTCTAGCTCTACAAATAATAAATTGATAGTTTGATTGCTGTGCCAGTGAACAAATAATTAAATTTAGATATAATTGTCATTTCATCATGAGCAATTAATATTTTTCCACTTAGATCTGACTGTGTGAAAAAATGTTTTGTAATTGTATTCATGTAGTACCTGGACTTGGCTTGGTAGGTAGACTCCCAAGTATTTTATATTGTCTACAATTATTTTTAATAGAATTTCTTTTTCTGCCTTTTCCTGCTAGATTTTGTTGGTAATACATAAAAATGTTGGTGAATTATGTGAGTTGCTTTTATATTCTGCAATTTTGCTAAAGTTGGTAGTTTCAACTAGATTTTTTGTTAATTCTCTAGGATTTTTCAAGTATGACATAATATTGTCTGCAAAGAATAATTTTGTTCCCTCATTGCCTATTCTAATTCCTTCAATTTCTTTTTCTTCTCTTATTAGTGTATCTAGTATTTCTAGTACAACATGTAATATTAGTGTTGATAATGAGCATCTTTGATTTATCCCTAATGTCATTGAGAAGGGTTCTAGTTTTTCCCCTTTACAGATAATGCTTACAGATGGTTTTAGATAGATACTACGTTTCATTTTAAGGAAAGCTGCGTGATTATTTCCTATGCTTTTTAACATTTTAAATAGAAAATAGTGTTTTTTTTTCCAAGTTTTTTTCTGCATCTATTGATGTTATTATATAATTTCTGTTGGTTCTGTTATTTATATGGTCAATCATGTTAATTTTCCTCTTGCATTGTTGGTATAAATCCCATTTGGTCATAATATATGTTTTGTATTGCATTTCTGTAATCTCCTCACTGGTATTTTATTTACAATTTTTGAAAAAGTTTTTATTAGAGAAAGTGGTCTGTAGTTTTCTTTCTCTGTTGTTACTCTTACTAGTTTAGATTGCATCACCATATTTGTGTCACAACAGGAATTTGCTAGGACTCCTTACTTTTCCAAATAGTTTATATAGAATTGGCATGAATTGTTTAAATGTTTGATAGAATTTCACCTATGAATCCATGTGGTCTTTGGAATTTTTTTCCTTAGGGAACTCATTGACTTGTTCAGTTTCTTTTTCTAAAATTGCTTATTTAACTATTCTATTTCTTTCTTTCTTTCTTTTTTTGTAATGTGGCCAACTTATTTTTTTTAAATATTCATCCATTTTATTTAAACTTATTAAATTAAATTTATTTAATAATTTATTAAATTAAATTTATTGCCATAGACTTGGGTAACATAACTCCTAATTTTTGCTTTAATTTCCACTTTGTTCATGGTGAATTTGCGCTTTTTTTATTTTTGATAATGGTAATTTGGTTTTCTTCCTTCTTTTATAAAAATCAAATTCATTAGGGGCAGCTAAGTGGCACCTTTCAGTAAAATCTGAGTTCAAAGTTGATTTTAAACACTTATTGTATGTTTCTGGGCAAGTCACATATTCTCTGTTTGTGGTTTCCTATCTATAAAATGGGAATAATAATTAGCATCTATCTACCAGAGTTGTGAAGATCAAGTGAAATAGTTTTATTATACTTATTAGCACAAAGTAGGTTCAATATAAATGTTAGCTCTTATTTTTAGGATAGTATTATTATTATCCCAAATTGTTTCCCAGAATGGTTGTACTAATTTTTTAGCTTTCATCTGTTTTTTTGCTGTCCTTTTGGTATTTATGGTAAAATCTCACAACTGTTTTATTCTGTATTTCTCATCAAATTAGTGGTTTAATGCTTTCTTTCGTATGACTGTTTCTAGTTTGCAATTCTTTTTTCTTGAAAATTCTTTTGTTAATATCCTTTGACTATTCCATCTAGAGGTGAAGAAATATATATTTCTCATCATCCCTTATTACAGATATTTGTAATAAAGATTTTTTTTTCCTCAGTCAATTGTTTTCCTGCTTATTCCACATGTAGTGATTTTTTTTATACAAAAGTTTTTGACTTTGGGTTTTTGCCTCTTCTTTATTGGTGAAGTGTTCATACTCTCTCCATAATTATGAAAAATATTATCATGTGCTACTTTCCTAAGTTTTTTATGGTATATGCACTCTAATATTCAAATAGTTTTGGATTTATTGTGGAATACAATGGAAGGTGTTAGTCAAAGCCTTCCACATTGTTTTCTAGCTTTCTCATCAGTTCTTAGGGAATTCTTTACAAGATTATTTATGTTTTCAGATTTATCAAACACTGGGCTATTGAGTTTCATGATTTCTTATTCTTCCTTATCTAGTCTGTTCCATGGATCTATTTTTGTAATTTTTTTAACCAGTACCAAATTATTTTGATGATTATTTATAATAGTTTATAATTAAGTTTAAGGTCTGTATATGCTATTCTTTTATCTTTTTTTTTTATTATTTACATCAATAATCTAATTTTTCTCCTTCAAATGATTTTATCTGTCTCTATAAAATATCCCTTTGGCAGTTTGATTGGTATAACATTAACTGTTAATAAACTTTGGTAGCTTTGTCATTTAATCATATTGTAATGAACCAGTTTTGAGCCCTGAATATTCTTTCAGTTATTTAAGTTCTTTAGCTATTTTGTTTTTCAGCTATTTAAGTTCTGTTTTCCTTGTTTCTCTGTTTATATTGTGAATTTTATTGTCATCACCTATGTATTCTATGTATGTCTTTTTTATAAGCTACAGATTTAGAGTGTTTTTTTTTTTAAATCTGGGGTTAAGTAACTTGCCCAGGGTCACACAGGACCTTCCTTAACAGGAAGTATTAAGTATCTAATTTTGAACGCAGGTCTTCCTGACTTCAGGGCTGGTGCTCTATCCACTGTGCCACCTAGCTGCCCCTCCTTTATAGCTTTTGTAAATACTTTATCAGTAGGATTATTTTTTCTTAAATTCTTTGAATGCTATCTGTTCATGGACTTTTTTTCCCCTGCATGCTCTTAATATCTTCCCTTATCTTCTTTTATCTATTAATTCTTTTCTGAATTTTGGAATTTTAATTATGATTTCACATTTCCAAGTTATACCATTTGGGGGGCTGCATTTTGAGCTCCTTTTATGTTAGAAATATATTTGTTTTCATGTTGTTTCATTTATATTGTAATCTCCTTGAGATCAGTTGCTGACTTTTGCCTTTCTTTATATCTTTTTGTATCTTAACACAGTGTGCACATAGTAGGCACATAATAAATGTTTATTGATTGATTTTTATTTCTTTTAATTATCTCATTATTTATCTCTTTTTTTTCCCTTCTTGATTAATTAAAAATCCCTTCTCTCTTTCCCACTTACTTGTTTTGTTTTTAGTATATTTCCTTTTCTGTACCTTTTTTCTGATGATTTCTTTAGCTGTTTTCTTCAATGATTCTTTTCCTTTTCCATTCCAAAGTTATTTTTATTTTTTCGTTCTTTTGTATTCATCATAGCATTATAGTTTCTGAACTTCTTCTAATAATGAATCTTCATTTTATTGCTTTTGTAAATTTTGCCCCCATGCCCTTTTTCTTCCCTTGTTACACTTCATTCTTAGAAGAATCAGTTCTTGAGGGAAATGAGAGAAGTATGGCGTCATGATGGACGTTTCTATGTGTCCTAAATTCTGCAGCCTTTATTCACCCTTTGCCTTTTCCATGGTCACTTGCAAACTCCATAACCCCACCCCTATTTGCCATATAGTTGCTTCTCTAGATTTATATATGTCCTTTCACGATTCTGGGTCCCATTTGCCCCCAGTAGCTCTACTTCCTTTCTTCTGTGTCAGGATTATTATCCATGGATATTTTTCAGAGGAAATCATTTCTCACTTCCTGCAGATTAGACCCATTGTATTGTCTCCATCTCACATTATAGAATATATCTCTTCCTCCATGGGAGTGCCCTTGAATGGGATTCATTCCTCTCATTAGATTGAAATCTTTCTCTTTCTTTCCTTGTTTAAAAAATTCCTTCCTTTGCCATCTGTTATATTCTTCTCCAACTCTTCTTCCTTTTTTCTTTACTCATGGATGGGGCTAGTTAGTGTACATCAACACTTTTCCTACTGTAGGGAGGTAGAAGGTGGGCAGAGGTTGTGGTGTTTTAGACCTATTTTTCTACCATCCCTTCTATTCCTTTAAATTTTGCTTTCATTTTTACCCCCTAGTGTTCTGTTTTTTTTTCTCTTAATGTTCCCTATGTTGTTGTTTTTAATTATCTCTAGAGATACTCTATTTCATTATTTTCTTCCTTGGTAGTTGTATTTATTTAATTTTCATGTGTTTATATTGTTTAAGGTAATATCCTTTTAAAAAGTGATAATTAGATTCATATTTGCAAGTTAAGTCATTTTGGGTTGCTTCTTCACCTTTTTACTGGGTACAAAATAGTCTTGTTATTTGATTTTCTTTTCTTTAGATTTGAAGATCTTTATCCTCTGCAGAATTGATTGTCATTGAAATTGTTGAATTTGACTACTTAAGTATCTTGAAGTTTGGGACATAGGATACACACATACACACACACACACACACACACACACATATAGGAGATGATATGGAAATTATTCAAATTGGTGCTTTGTTTTCTGTGTAGAGAAGTTCTAGGTAGTTTTTTTAAAAAATGTATTAATTCCTACATTCTGATGTTAGGTGTTTTGATTTGTTCTATTCTTCTTGGAGTACTACAGTGATTCTTACATAGTTTCTATGCATACTGTTTTTGAGATCATTGATTTTTTATTCATATAGAGAGTATGTGCTCTTTTATCTTTTTCCTTATTGCTTCTCTGTTTACTTCATTATATTTGTATTTCAGATCTCTTGTTTTCTCTTTAGCTTTTTTTGGAGAGATTGTAGATTCAAGTTTTTCTATTCTGCTAATTATTTCTGGCATTAATTCTATAATTTTTCCCTTCTAAATTTTCTTATTTTTAGCTTTCTTTCTTCCTTTCTTTCTTTCTTTCTTTCTTTCTTTCTTTCTTTCTTTCTTTCTTTCTTTCTTTCTTTCTTTCTTTCTTTCTTTCTTTCTTTCTTTCTTTCTTTCTTTCTTCTCTTTAACAATAGATTGTGGTTCTATTCTGTCTTGGGATTTTCTTGTATTAGACAATTTGAACCACCAACTTGACTACCATTTTCCAGAATCCTACAAAGATAGTCCAGGACCCTGATCCTTTGAAATAGCAGTGCTTTCAGCCTGGTGCTTGGAGCTATCATCTTGGGACACAATCCCAGTAGAGCTGTAGTCTGGCACTTCTTTCTTCAGGCCTGATAACTGTGGCTTTTGAAGAATCAGAAAGTTCTTATTTACAGTGCTTGTCAATTCATTGCAAAGTTATTGTCCCAGTGGACCAACATCAGAAGTAGATAAGATTTTATCAGTGGAAATGACATTAAAAAGAGACATAAAAACCTGGTTTTTTCTTATACCCTAAGGACTTCTTTCATACTATTTGCAGCTGAAATGTTACATGACTTCTCCCCCATAAGAATGTGAGCAGCTTTTTAAAAAAAAAAATTATTTTTTAATAATAGCTTTTTATTTACAAGTTATATGCATGGGTAATTTTACAGCATTGACAATTGCCAAACCTTTTGTTCAAATTTTTCCCCTCCTTCCCCCCACCCCCTCCCCTAGATGGCAGGATGAGCAGAAGATGTTAAATATATTAAAGTATAAATTAGATACACAATAAGTATACATGACCAAACTGTTATTTTGCTGTATAAAAAGAATCGGACTCTGAAATATTGTACAATTAGCCTGTGAAGGAAATCCAAAATGCAGGCAGGCAAAAATATAGGGATTGGGAATTCAATGTAATGGTTTTTAGTCATCTCCCAGAGTTCTTTCGCTGGGTGTAGCTGGTTCAGTTCATTACTGCTCCATTGGAACTGATTTGGTTCATCTCATTGCTGAAGAGGGCCAGGTCCATCAGAATTGATCATCATATAGTATTGTTAAAGTATATAATGATCTTCTGGTCCTGCTCATTTCACTCAGCATCAGTTCATGTAAGTTTCTCCAAGCCTTTCTGAAATCATCCTGTTGGTCATTTCTTACCGAACAATGGTATTCCATAATATTTATATACTATAATTTATTCAGCCATTCTCCAGTTGATGGGCATCCACTCAGTTTCCAGTTTCTGGCCACTACAAAGGGGGCTGACACAAACATTCGTGCACATACAGGTCCCTTTCCCTTCTTTATGATCTCTTTGGGATATAAGCCCAGTAGTAACACTGCTGGATCAAAGGGTATACAGAGTTTGATAACTTTTTGAGCAAAATTCCAAATTAGTGAGCACCTTTGGAATATGGAATGGTCTTACTTTTTTCTTCAAATCCCCAATGGTACTTTTCATGGTACTTTGCACATAGCCTGTCTTCTTTCCATTCTTCCTTTCCCTTCCTTCCCTTCTCACCTTCCTCCCTTCTCCCCTTCTTTCCTTTTCTCTCTCCTTCCCTCCTCCTTTCCCTCTCTCCTTTCATCCCTCCCTTCCTTTCTCCCTCTTTCCTTCCCTTCCTTCCTTCTTGTCTGCTTTCCCAAAGCCTCCCTTTCTTTCCTTTTTCCTCCTTCACACCCTCCCTCTCTCCTTCCTCCCTTCTATTTCCAGCAGGCATTGATTCAGTTTCTTTTGTCTTATGATAATTAGAGAAGTGATCTTTTTGAGTTTTTATTATTCATCCCTATGATTTTAGTATTTTTTTATCTTGCTTGTTCTCCACTTTTTAATTAAAGATCTTTCTCTTAAAATCTTTGGTGATTTTAGTCTTTTTCCTTGTATTCTCCTAGTATTTTATGACTCCTCCCCCATTTGATGATGTGTATATTTCCTAGGTTGGAAAAAGCTGCTTCAATTGTTTCTCAAGTTGGAGTATTTTCCTTTTATTGGCTTTGGGTCCCTATGTTAAGTTGCTTCTGGGTAGACTGGGTAACACTGCTCCTAACTGACTTTCAGTTCTCTTTTCTTCAAACCTTGTAGTTGTGCACATTATGTTGTTGCTACAATTCTGTCAATTGGCTATTTTCTAATTCTCTTGGCAATGGTATTGCTATTGCTGCAGCATTCTAGATGATTCATATCTGCATGTCTATCTCTGACCTGTCCACTGAGCTAAAGCCTTTATCTCCAAATGCCTATTGAATCTCTTCATCTGATTGGCCTCTTGTTATCTCAAACTAAACTTGTTATGAACCATTTGTTTTTTTTTTTTTTTTTTCACTAATAAACCTCATCTTATCTTTCACTTAATGATTCTTATCAGTGATAACTGTATTTATCAGTTTCCTGCATTCAAATCTTGAGTGCTCTATTTTCCTTTTCTCTAAGTTTCATATTCAAATTGTCACAGATTTATAAAGATTTCTTTTTTAACAGGTAATAGCCTGAGGTCTTTGTCTACTCTTCTTCCCCAATCTGTTCTTAGTATTCTGCTAGGTTAATCTTTCTTATTTAGTCTATCTAGAATTCTTAAGTGACTCTATATTGCCTATCCATTAAATTTCATATCTACTTAATTGATATTCAAGACTCATTCTGACATGATTATCTTTACCAGGTTTTTTTTTTCTTTTTACATTATTTTCTTTTATGTATGTTATGCTAGAGCTACACTGTACAGAGAATTCCTATTCTGTGAATATGCTCTGTAGGTGCATTTGTTCTTATACTTCCCTCTATTTAGAATACTCTCAGGAACTGCTTACTTTTTCCCAGTCCATTTTAACTCAGATGCCATTTTTTAATGTAAAATATTTTCTAATCATTCCTTTCATGTATCCAGTAAGTCAGAAGTCAGTAAGAGAAGTAAGAGAAGGGGTGGGGGTGGGGGGAACTAATCTTTATTAAGTGCTTTCTTTGTGCTGAGTGACTGTGTAATCTAATCTAATCTCCATTTACTTAAAGGTGCTATTATTCCCACTTTACAGTTGAGGAAACCTGAAGACAATGTTTTAAGTCACCTTTCTAAGTTCACATAACTGTTTTGTGTCTGAAACTGTTTCAGTATCAGTTTTCTAACTTGAACTTCTTAGAATTCTTTAAAAAAAAAAAAAGCCTATTTCTTATCCTTCTACTAAATTGTAACCTTAATATTAACCTCTTTGATGAACTGTTCACCAGTTATAGTGTTGGTTAGAGGACCTTCAGGTCTTAAAATGTATTTTATCCTTGTACAGCCTAAGTTTTTAGACAGTTACCACCTGCTTTGCTCCTAAGGACCTACCTTGGACCATTTTTCATCTATCCTGCTATAGAATTCTATATATATATATCTTGAGAGCATAGATTGTCTCATTTTACTATTTATATCCTTATTGCTTGAAACATAGTAAATGTTTAATAAAGGCTTATTCATTCATTTATTCATGAGAGCTAATGTGACGTATCCAAACATTTATCCTTTAGTAGCTTATACGTGGTTTATTACATAGACATTTAATATGCTATCAAAAATAGCTTATGTTTCATGTTTAAATCAGGCTGGGGTTTGTTTTTTGGGGAGTAGAGGTCTCTGAGGCATCTCTTTTTTTTTCTTTGATTCTATTCAGTAAATCAAGAATTTGCTTGTATATCAAGCTACTGCTATGCATATAGTACAAACACAAGATAGCTTTAAAATATGGTTTGTGCTTTCTTTTTTTCAGTTACAGCATTCATTTTTGTTAAATTTTGAGCCTCAAATTTTTCTCCCTTCCTCTTTTTCTGTTCCTCTCTCTTCCTTCTTCTTCCCCAAGACAGCAAGCAATCTGATAAGTTAAATATGTACCGTTAGTTTAAATATATTTCCATATCATGTTGTGAAAGAAAAATCAGAATAAAAAGGAAATATCACAAAAAAAGAAAGCGAACCAAAAAAAAAGAAAGAAAGAAAGAAAGAAAGAAAGAAAGAAAGAAAGGGGAAAAAAAGTGAAAATAGTGTGCTTTGATTCACATTCAGTCCCTATAGTACTTTTTCTGGGTGTAGATGGCATTTTCTATCCCAAATCTATTGGAATTGTCCTGGATCATTGTATTGCTGCGAAGAGCAAAGATTATCATTCAGTCTTGCTGTTACTGTATACAGTATTATCCTAGTTCTGCTCACTTAACTAACATTAGTTCATGTCAGTCTTGCCAGGCTTTTTGAAATCTGCCTGCTCATCATTTCTTATAGAACAGTAATATTCCATTCCATTATTAACTTACTCATTTCATTATTACACATAACTTATTCAGCCACTCCTCATACATATACATACATACACAAAAAAACTGTTAAAACATTTTTGTACAAGTTGGTCCTTTTTTTTTTTTTTTTTTTTTTTTAATTTTATGAGCTTTTTGGGATACATACCCAGTTAGAGTCACTGCTGAATCAAAGAGTATATTAGTTTTGTAGCCCTTTGGGCACAGTTCCAAATTACTCTCCAGAATGGTTGGATCATTTCACAACTTCACCAACAATGCATTTTTTTAGGGACCTCTTTTATTCAACATATATAATCACAGGACTATAGAATCTTAGAATTAGAGTGAATTTCAAAGATTATCTTTTCTCACCTCTACTCCAGTCTTGAATCCTCTCTACAGAATTCATAATAAACAGTAATCATATATTTCTTTTTGAAGACTTCCAAATACTGAGAATTGTCTTATGAGACTGCTTATTTAATTTTGGGACATAATGGTTAGGGAACTTTTCTTTAGTATTAGGCTGAAATTTTTCTTTTGGAAGGAGAAACTTAGAAATTTATGTAAAACTTTTTATTTCATTGTAACAATTAGGGAAAACTGATGTTTTTGAGCAAATTAAAGAAGCCATTTATCAGGTTTTAAAATTAAAAAAAAATTATTTTTTAGTCAGTGATTTGGAAGTAAAGCTTAACTTATTTTTATTTTGTTAGTGTGGTAGTGTCAGTTTTGAGCAGTGGTCTCAAAGTATAGACAGTGGCATCACTCAGAAGGGTTTGTGGTCAACCAGTCAAAGTGTGGAAGATTAGTTTTATTTCACACTCCCTTCCATAAGCCAATTGTGGGACATATTTAAAACAAAATTATACTTACTCTACTCATGATCATTCAGCACTTCAGACTCTCTTCTTTCTTGGCTTTTCAGGATCTACTTTCCCTCTTTGTACATCAGTTGCAGTAAGAGTACCTTATAGTACAGATGCCATTGGAAAAATTCTACCTACATTTTGTCCCCTCTCCTTGCTTCTACTCCTAGTTTGTAATTTCCTCAGGCTTTGTGTTTTAAGGTAGTGATTTTTTTTTGACTACACCAAAATATATTTTTTTCATAATTATAACTTTTTATTGACAGAACCCATGCCTGGGTAATTTTTTAGAACATTATCCCTTGCACTCACTTCTTTTCTGACTTTTCCCCTCCCTTCCTCCACCTCCTCCCCCAGATGGCAAGCAGTCCTACACATGTTAAATATGGCACAGTATATCCCAGATACAATATATGTGTGCAGAATTGAACAGTTCTCTTGTTGCACAGGAAGAATTGGATTCAGAAGGTAAAAATAACCCGCGAAGAAAAACAAAAATGCAAACAAACAGTTTACACTCATTTCTCAGTGTTCTTTCTTTGGGTGTAGCTGCTTCTGTCCATATTGATCAATTGAAATTGAGTTAAATCTTCTCTTTGTCGAAGGCATCCACTTCCCAGAATACATCTTCATACAGTATCATTGTTGAAGTATATAATGATCTCCTGGTTCTGCTCATTTCATTCAGCATCAGTTCATGTAAGTCTCTCCAAGCCTCTCTGTATTCATCCTGCTGGTCATTTCTTACAGAACAATAACATTCCATAACATTCATATACCACAATTTACCCAACCATTCTCCAATTGATGGGCATCCATTCATTTTCCAGTTTCTAGCCACTATAAACAGGGCCGCCAGGAACATTTTGGCACATATAGGTTCCTTTCCCTTCTTTAGTATCTCTTTGGGGTATAAACCCAGTAGTAGCACTGCTGGATCAAAGGGTTGAGGATAGTTCCAAATTCCTCTCCACAATGGCTGGATGTATTCACAGTTCCACCAACAATGTATCAGTGTCCCAGTTTTCCCATATCCCCTCCAACATTCCGCATTATCTTTCCCTGTCATTCTAGCCAATCTGACAGGTGTGTAGTGGTATGTCAGAGTTGTCTTAATTTGCATTTCTCTGATTTAGGTAGTAATTCTTAAGAAAAAGTAAGAAAATAAAACAAAAATTCCACCTTCTTCCCTCTTTTTTATTTTGTATATGGCAGAATGAGTCTATACCCACAAA
Organism: Sarcophilus harrisii; assembly: GCF_902635505.1. NCBI lineage: Eukaryota > Metazoa > Chordata > Mammalia > Dasyuromorphia > Dasyuridae > Sarcophilus > Sarcophilus harrisii. The sequence goes on along the minus strand of NC_045429.1, from coordinate 381,375,212 downwards.
ATTTGGGGGATCTATAGTCTTTCTACTCACATAGCCACCATGCTAGGTTAAGCTCTTATCACGTCAGCCTGAATTACATACTATGTTCTTATGTACTATGTTTGTAATTGCTTCTGTTGTCTCATCTGTATTCCTACTCCAATCCTTTGCACAGCTGCCAAAAAAATTTTCCTAAAGTATAACTCTGACCTGTCACTTTCTTACAGTTCACCTTCCCTGTACTGCAATAGCTCCTTCTTTAATCTAGGATCATATAAATGTTGACATTTGCCCTTTACAATCTGATCCTCATCTTCCTTTCCATTTAATGCTTTTTTCTCCTTCCCATATTCTATGATCAAATCAGTCTTCGAAGCTAGGTGAACCAGCAGATGAGAATCATAACCTGAATTCAAAAAGCCTCAGAAAAAAGCTGTGTGACCCTAGGCAAATAACTTAACCTCTATCAATCTCTATTTCCTCCACTGTAAAATTGTAATAATATAATACCTAGTGCCTAGGGTTGTTTTGAAGATTGAATGAAATAATATTTGTAAAATGCCTTAGAATGCTTTGATGATAATGACATCAAATTGGCCTTGCTGTTTCTCACACACAGACAAAAATACAGTTAAAATATACAAAAATGAATAGGAAAGTAAAGGATGATATCTTCCATTAAGTAGATCATATGAAGGAGAAATTATTATCTAAAATTTTTTTGCTGAGTTGAACTGAGAACCAATTCACTTTTTCTTGTTTTTGTGTTGTGTGGTAAAGAGAAGACTAATGTTATATGTTCATTGACGTGATCTGTATTTGGTGGTTGTATTATGTATCTTTTAAAAAGTATCTCAAATTTTTTTTTTTGCTATTTTGCTAGCTGTGTTACTAACAAACAGCAATTATAAGTATGCTTATCCTGTATACACAAGAATTTAGATTACACTTTAATCTCCAGGAACCTTAAAATTTGTGCAGTTGATATTGAGGGACTGGTTACATTAAAGATTTAGAGTTTAAATAGATTAGTTTAAGTAATCACTACAGTTAGAGAGCTTTCCTTGAAGACATGTAAAGTCAACATTCCATAAACTGAACATATCTTGCAAAGTGTATACTGGGACTGGTTACATTAAAGATTTAGAGTTTAAATAGATTAGTTTAAGTGAATCACTACAGTTAGAGAGCTTTCCTTGAAGACATGTAAAGTCAACATTCCATAAACTGAACATATCTTGCAAGTGTATGCTGATTTATTTTGTAATTACTTGTAAAAAGTTAGCCATGAAATGATGAAATTTTTTTGTAATGTATGGTACCTCATGAAGACTTTTCTTCTAATGTATTGAATGACTATGACATGTACCTGTGGTGATAATTTACATACAAATGATGAATTCTTGTGTTTTACCTGAAAAATAACAAACAAAAACATTCAGCTTGGTTGCTTGAAATTATGCAAATTTTGAAAAAAAAATAGAAAAAAATTGTAGACTATTTTCAAACATTTATTTTCTATTCTTTAGAATCCAAAGCTTTATGTGTCACAGTGATTTTCTTAACATTGTTTTTCAAATCAGAGATTTCATTATCAGTTGAAATATGTCACAAGATCAGGGAAGTACATTCATTATAAAATTATTGAATAAATAAATTCTCTAGTTTGAAGAGCCAAACTTTTATGTGGGGTCAGGCAGTTGAAGACATTTACAAAGAATTGGTTGTTTGTTATTGCTGTATGAGTTGCAAGAATGGAAAAAAAAAGAAATTCTTTCTTCAATACTTCCTTCCAGGCTGAGTCATCACTAGAGAGTGGGAAGGGCAGCAGCAGCAAAAGAGAATCCAAACCCCAAAGCTGATATCTCAAAGTATCTTTTCTTGAAGTTGAGGGCTCAGAGGGGAGCCATCATGAGCGATGTTACCATTGTGAAAGAAGGTTGGGTTCAGAAGAGGGGTAAGTGCTAAACAAAACTGAAAATACGAATAAGAGTAAAAATTAAATTGTTGGTAATAATTAGGGATCTGTTGGGAATTGCTTGAAAAGAAAAATGTAATATCTGGCATTTTATCTCACCCAGTTGCCAAAGTGAAACTTGTGATCTTGTAGTACACTATGTTTTCTAATTGGAAAAAATACTGCTATACATTGACAATTTAAGTGTTAGCTTATATTTGAAAACATAATTTATGATTTGGCTTACAAATCAGACTTGACTTTTTGACTTTAAGTTGTACCTTATATATGTATTTTGAAGAAACTTAAATGTTTTGTGCTTTTCCAATGTGGCCCAAAGTGCTCCATTCTGAATAAGTGACTCAGAATGACTCTTAACAGATTTTAAAAACACACACATAGACACACATGTATTTATAATTGTTCATAGTTTCTAATGTAGTGCTTGGGATGCTCTATTTAAAAAAAAAATTAATGGGCTTTTTTAATTTTGGGGAGGTAGGTGGGTGGAAGATAATCAGTATATATATATAGATAGATAGATATAGATATAGATATATATCAGTAGAAACATGCTGTGGATGATTGAGGCAAGTCATAGATGATAACAGATTTTTAAAAACTGATATTTTTATTTTTGTTATTCTATTTAAAATATTTCTAGAATTAAAATAACTTAGTTTAAATCAAATAATTTAAATGTCATTTTATTGGCATAAACATGAAATAGAAAAATGACAAAAAAATTTAACTTATCTGTAGTCTCCATAAAATCACCTGAGTATGGAGTAAATGTGTTATTATAGAAATCTATTGATTTTAGAATAGTGGCTATGCAATTACAATTTATTCACATAGCAAGATTGAGTGGGATAGAACTATTCCATTCTCAGGATTTCAGTGTTTCAATGTAGCTATCTTCTGTGTCAAAATTTATTGGTAGGTATAGATCAGTTAAGTAGAATCAATTGATAACAGTGAATGAATGTGACATTTTTCTATTGAGAAGAGAGAGCTGTATTTCATAATCTATTTTTCAGAAACAATTTTGTCATTTAAAAAAAATCCAAGTTTCCTTGCCTTTTATCTTCTGTTTTCTGAAACAGTAATAAAGAAATATACACAGTTAGTTATTGAAGCATATTTATATAATTTTTAGTATTATAAACAGTTTAAAATATACTTTCAAAATTTGGAATTGTATGCAGAAAATACATTCTCTTCTTTAGAAAATATTTTTCTCCTCCTAAATTTTGCTTGTGTTTTCTCTATATCCATGACAAGTTTTTTGATCTGTTAAATGAAACTTTACAGTGGTAATATTTTACCTTGTTGTTGACTATTGCGATTGAACTACTGAAGAAAAATGTGCAAATTTGGCTTTCCAATTAAGAAATCATTGTTTGGTATCTTTTGGACGTTATTGATTATATTAGCTAAGATATGGAATTTGTTATTTAGAGATAGTCAACTTCATAAAACAGATAGTTTCTTTCTGGGTTTTGAATACACCTTGATTCAGTAGCCCAAATTCAGCCCCAAACAAGCATGATATACATTTAGCTTAAAAGATGGGTGTTAATTTTATCCCCTAATATCAGCATCATAACAGGTTTCTATATTATATGGTCTCTGGACTTAATCTAATTTTTTTGTGTTTCTGATATAAATATGAAGCCAATGAATTATATATTCATTCCATATCAGTTAATCTTGAAAGACTAATTTTTTTTTAAGGAAATAGATTCCTGATTCTCGTTGCTAATGATAGATAAAATCCCTCTACATGAAAGAATTAGGATTATATTTAATAGCAATTTAGTAGCAACAAATATCTAGTTAAGTAGTTATTATAGGTTTTCTTCATCCTAAGTACTTAATCACTAGATTAATGTTACTATAGTTCCTACCTCAGTACTAGCTTGTGCTTCACTTCAGGAGGCTGATCAGTAAAGGTATAAAGTGCACATTAAATGTATGTAGGCCTCAGTGTATGCGTTTGCTGATAGTGATCAGTGTATTTCTGAAGTGAATGCTATGCATTTTGTTTTTTAGATCTAATTTCAAAGCAAATAATGCTGATATTTACTCATCTAAGAAATGTTTGTAATGTTTAGAACTCAGTATAGTAACAATGTGAGTAATTTAGTGGGTATAAGAAAAGTTGCAAATCATAGAGAAATATAAATTGACATTGTGAATACAGGGTTTTGCTGTTTTGTTTTTTAAACTGCTTTTTGGTGGTTATACATTTAGGTATTATTCACTTACATAGAACTGGTCAAAATTTCTATTAGAAATTAATATATTATTCAAATTTTTTTCTGATCTTTTTTTTTGTAACTTACTTTGTACAATTAAGACTTAATTTTGGTAGGTAATTTGTGTTTTGCTCTAGGGCATCAAATTTAGAAGAGTCTGACAGCACTTGTAGTTCTTTAACAGCTAGAAACAACAGAACTTTCTACCTAGTTAGCAAGAATAATTAATTAAAATGGGAATTTACTAGATGATAGGCTGCAATGAACTGCTCTTCCTATTTGCACCTTCCTTTTATCTTCCTTCCCCCTCTTCCCCCCCAGTCCTCTCAGTTCCGTTCCCTCCATGTCCTCCTTCCCCTCATTAATTGAGGATATGACATTTTCCTTGGGAATGATTTTTGATACTTTTTTCAGTCACAAAATTTCTTAGATATCGCTCTTTTGCATAATTACAAGATTTTTATTGCCAAGAATTTTTTAATGGGGTGAGGAAATTGCAAACATGTGTTTACTTCTTAGAACCATTATAATATTTAATGAATTGAATTGAATCTTAATGCTTTGTTCTTTTTTTGTAACCTTCAAGTGTTTCCATATGATAGGGATTTCTTTCCACAAATAAGTGATTTGAATTTAATCGTACCTTGCAATATAGTTGTGCCTTTAGTATCAATGATATTCAAGAACATTGTTCTCTGAAAATATCTGTCTCTCAAGTACTAATATGATTCATTTAAATGTTGTCTTTATGGAGATCTGTGGACCAAACTAGTTAACAGTGGCATCAAAATAATATTGAGAATTAAGGATCTCTAAATAATCTTGCTGAATAAACTGATCCATCTTATTGTATAAATTAAGATATGGGTAAATACTAAACTTTGAAAGTTTTAGTATTTGATCAAAGTTTTTACTTTTAATTGTGGCCTAATGAAATTTTAGAAATATATAGAACACAACTGAGATTATTTTGGACTTTGTGTAGAGATGTATGCCTTTTGTTTATATTTTATTCAAATCATGACTTCAGAATTAAGTTACTTAAGTGATTGAGGAGAATGAAAATGATAGCACCATTTCCTGTTTACTACACAGCAGCAAACTTTTCCCATAAAGAGTAGTTCAGTTTCATTGTAGAAATGACTGTATGATCACATGGTGTGTTAGAAAAATTCACTTTGATTTTTGGGATTATAAATGGATCATAGATATGTGAAAATGCAGTATTATTGTCTAATCACATTGAAAGCCTGAAATTTTGCTAATGTTTTGCTGCCCCAATATTGCCAGATTTTACATTCTAACTTTTAAGAACTCAGCATATTCTTGAGAACACAAGATAGTGTGATCTTTGTTTCTTTGGTAGTCTTTCTATTTGGTGTTCGTTAGTTTAGGACACATTGAGCGTCTCCATATGATAGTGTGAAGAATAGGAAGATGGGAAATCTACATTCATATCTAAATATCATAACTTTTTGGGACTCTTAAAAGTAAAGTTTCTAGAGTTTTTCTAACATTTCCTTGATTTATAAAATATGGATATTACTATTAGTTATGCATTTCACAAAGTTGTTTTAAAGATCAGTTAAGAAGATACAAAAATTATCCTGGGGAAAAAAATGAAGGGCCTTTACAGAATTTGGAACTAAAAAGGATCCTTGAAATCTAGTGCAGTAACCTCATTTTACAAATATGGAAACTGAGACTCATGGAGGTGAAATGATTTAACCACATTTGATCATGTAGTAAATAGCAGGGTATGAATTTCAACCAAATTCAGGTTTCTGTTCATTATACCACACTTTGCTTATGTAGAAATTGTTACTATTTTCTTGTAACTACAAGCTATTCTTGTTCATTCTTGTTCATCTTCTTTTCTCTCTAAACTCATTTCTCCAGCAATCTACCATCATAGCTTCAATATATTTTTATGTGGCTAGTAGTTATATCTCCAGCTCTGATGCTTCTTTGTCTTGAAAAACATGGATTTAAAATCTAACACTTATGTAACCTTAGACAAGTAAATTCATCTTTATACTTCATTTCCTAAAAAATTAGATTGATGATCTCTTGTTTTCTTCTAACTCTACTTTTCTGTGATTCTTTTAGCTCTAGATCTTCATTTATAACTGAGTAGATTAGAAAAGCATTTGTTAAGCTCCTAGTATGTATGCCAAGCACTTGGTTAAGTGCTGGAGATAAATATAGAAAATCTAGACATTGCATCCTTTCAAGAAGCTCACATTCTAATTGAGGGAGATAAATATAGGAAGATTGATAATAATAATTAGGAATTCTAGTACTTATAGGTTTGCAGAGTCATTTACAACTGTTACCTCATTCTATCCTTACAATAACCCTGATAGGTTACTGCTATCATTATACCCATTTTACAGATGCAGAAACTGTAGCAGAAAGCAGTTAAGTGACTTGCCCATAATCATATAGCTAATTAAGTGTCTGAGGCTGGATTTGAACTTGGGTCTTAATGAGTACAGTTCCAGCATTCTATCCATTGTGCTACATAGTTGTCTAGGAAGATGTTTAGATCATGGAAGATGGAAAGCCATTTCCAATAGTATGTCTTGTAAGCTTTAAGCTCAGTGTCCAAGATAAGATATCTTTTTCTTACCTAATTCTGATTTCTTTCATTCAATTAGTGGTGTTAGCATTGTCTAGTGATTGGAGCTTTGGTATTATTTTTTGATTTTTTTTCTTCTTCCACTTCAAATCTAATCTCGCCAATCAGCAAACATTTTTAAAGTGCATATTATGTACAGCGTTGTTGTGTTAAACCCCAGCAATACAAAGAAAGGCAAAAGCAGTTTCTGTTCTCAACATAGGAAAAAACCCCAAATAGGTCCATATAAGACATATGGAATAGATGGAAGGTCACTATCTAATCTTTACCAGTTCATGCTTCAAACCACTTCTGAATTAAACTTTTCATTATTAGAGATGTTTTTGCAAAAGCTGAATGACCACTTGTTTGAAATGTAATAGATAGACTTCATATTTTAGGTAGGAAGTTTGGATTAGATGGTTTCTCAGATCCCTTCAATCTCTGAGCTTCTGTAATTCCTTTGGAATGTATCAGATCATATGATTTCAGAAATCAAAATCTTGGAGTGCTTCCCTGTTATCTACAAATAAAGTACAAGAATTATGAAGGCAGAGCCTTCAAAGTCCCTTCACAGCGTCCACAAAGAGTATCTCTTTCTTTCTAATCATACCACAGTGTTAATCCACTATGAATTTTGTGCTTCAGCAAAGTTGCTTTCCTTCTTATACATCCCTTCCTTTCTCTTTTGGAATCCCTCAGTAATGCCTGGATTATTCTTTGCTCCATGTGTCTGAAGTTGTGCCTAAATCAAATGTTTTAGAGAAGCTTTTTATTAACTTCAGACAGAATTTCTTTTTCTATTTCAGACTTTTCATGATACTTTGTAATACTCATGTTTTGTTTTGCATTTTAGTTATTTATATATGATTTGTATTACTCCTATTAGATTTGAAGTTCTGTTAGTGCTGAAACTATCTCACTTTGTATCTAACTTAGTGCCTAGTATATAGTAATTATTTAATATGTTGGTTGAATTGAGAGTTCTGAATTGAATTGAGCAAAGAAAGAACTGGTTTTGTGCTCTATTTTATGAGAATTAAGCTTTTTTTCTTCTGGGAAAAAGGAAGTTAGAGAAATTACTTAAAGAGTTAATATTTAAATGCCACTTCATAACTTTATTGTGAACTTTGTATATACAAATATATATACATAAGTATGTATCATGTATGTATTTGTGTGTATAGAAATAGAGAAGAGAATTTTATGTGAAACCATGAATTTCTTTTGTGAAGGCTTGCTTATTATAAAAAGAATATAATAAATGCAATGCACTATTTTCAGTTTTCCTGTTTGTCTGAATTTCTTCTTCTGAACTCCTTTTCTGAACATTTAAAAATGCTTGAATGACTCTTTTTTCTTTTTAATTCTTTTTTTTTTGTTGTTGTTGTTATTGGCAACACTATTGCCTACTTCCTTTCCCTCCTCAAATATCCCCTCAATGAATAAAATAAAAGCACAATCCTACTAATAAATAAGTGTAGTTATGCAGAATTGTTCCAACATATTTGTCATGCTTAAAAATATATGTCTTAATTCTATATCTTGAGTGCATCACCCTAGTCTCAGGAGTTGGGTATTATTCTTCATTAGTGATCTTACAGAATTATTGTTGGTCACTGTAGTTATTAAAATTCATAAGTCTTTCAAAGTTGTTTCTTTATTATATTGTTGTTGCTATTGTTTTTGCTGACATGATTCTGTCATGAGTTAATATGTTTTCCTAGGTTCGTGAAACCATTTCTTTCATCATTTCTTATGAAATAATAATACTTCATTTTATTCATATTCTGTAATTTATTCAGGCTTTCCTCAGTTGAAAGTTTATTCCTTCCTTCCTTCTCCCTTCCTTCTTTACTGTTCTTCAGGTTTCATTAGGAATTTATTCAGTTTCCTTTGTCTTATAATAATTATTTGGAGAAGTCCTTACTAAATATTTATTGAATTGATTTCTTATGTGCAAAGTATTTCTTCATAACTTCAAAAAAATTTATGGTTTTTCTAGAAAGCTTTATTTAGAAAAATGAATTTATTTCTAATTTCAGTTTGAATTGAACTAATTTATTACAACTATAATTGAGAAAAAGGTGAGAAGTCAAATAAATAGTCAGTTTTAAAATATTATTTTTAAAATTTGATTTTTGTTTTTTATCAACAGAATAGCATTTAAAAATTAATAAATCTTGACACTTAATGAGATTTGTTCTGTAGGATCATTTTTTAAAAACATTTCAGAAATATGATGACACCTTAATATTGATTTTTCTCAGTTATACTGTATGTTTTATTAACCTTGTTGTGTAATGTTTCACAGGTGGATTGTTTGGTTAATAAAATTCTATTAGAGTCTATATAAGTTAACAAGAGGCTCCTATGGCAGAAAAGATGACTAGGTATACTGTCATCACAGAAAGAGGAAGCCAAACATCAAAGATCTTTTCACAGTTGTTGGGCTGTGTGGAATAATGTATAATTCTTTGATCTTTGGGTTTCCCTCCATGCTGTATTTGGAAGCCCTGTAGTGCTCTCTCTTCCTCAGTTACTTAGCTCAACTGGCCAAGGTCTAAATTGCTATAAGGAGCAGCGAGAAGAGAGTACTCATGTTTTATGTGCTATAAATAGTTAAAAACTTAGTAAATTTATGACATGGAGAATGGACAGCTGCTGTATGGTAAGCTGAAGGAAAGTAATTAATATAGAGAGGAATGCTTTGAAGATAGAATGAAGTATAGCTTCAAATTACATGGCGAAGCAGTGGAATGATGAGCTATAATAGTAGAAAACAAGACAGTGATTTTTCTGAAAGAATAGTAATGAATGGAGTAGTTGTGTTTTTTTTTTTTTTAAACAAACTGTTGAGTTAGATAAAAAGTCTTAGCGATCGTTGAAAACAGTGGAGATTCTGCAAATAGCACTTATGGCTGCAGCTGAAGTTTCCATTTTGGAAACATAGTAAGGACTATTGCAAAAACTTAAAAGTCTTTTGACTGAATCTTGATGTATAATCAATCAATAAACAGTTATTAAGTATTAAAAAATTACCCATCTGCTATGGGCCAGGAAATGTGCTAAATGCTAGGGATACAAAAGGAGATAAAAGACAATTCCTTTCCTCAAGGAGATCATCTAATAGAAGAGACTTCATGTAAAGATACTGTATACAAAGCAAGCAACATACAGGGTAAACTGGAAATAAATAACAGGGAAGGCACTGAAATTAAGAGGGGTTGGGAAAGGCTTCCTGTAGATGATCGTTTTTAGTTGATACTTAAAAGAGGCCAGGGAAGTCAGTAGGTGGAGTAGAGGAGCAAAAAATGTTTCAGGCAGTGGGGATAGCCAGAGAGAATGCTCAGAGCCTAGAGATGTAATGTTTTGTAAACGGAACAACCAGGAATCCTCTATTATTGGATTGAAGAGTATGTGTTAGGGAGTAAGGTATAAGAAGACTGGAAATGTAGGAAGGGGATAAATCATGAAGTATTTGAATGTCAAACAGTATTTTATATTTGATCCTGAAGGAAATAGAAAGCCACTTTTTAAGTAGGAGCAAGGGGAGATTATATGATCAAATTCATTCTTTAAGAAAATCACTTTTGATAGCTGAATAGAGAATTAATTGAAATGGAGAGAGATTTGAGGGTGGCAGACAGAAACTCTCCCCCTCCTGTCATCCTTCCCAGTTTAAGTAATTCAGGTATGAATTGAGGGCTTATACTAAAGTAGTGGCAGTATCAGAGAAGAGAAAGGGGTATTACTGGATGTGAGTTCATGAGACATATTGAAGAGTTGAGAGTGATCCACTCTTAGGTTATGAGCTTGAGGGACTGAGAGTTAGGGAACATCTGGGCCATGGACCATATAAAGTCCATGAAATCATTGTTAAGGCAACTGTAGGAAATGATGAGCTGAAAGTTAGGCACAACAACCTCCCACTGCTTGAGTTCTATAAGTTGATAGTTTTATAGGGCCCACGGAAGATGTTATAAATATCCAAATGGCCCTTGGCATAAAAAAAATTCCTCACCCCTGCTTTATAGTAGTAGGTTCTGTAGTGGGGAGAACTCAGGAGGAAAGATAACAAATTCTCTTTGTGGCCTGGTTATATATATATATATATATATATATATTTATCATGACAATTATTATAAGTCATATGTATATAGAATCAAAGCATTTAAATCTAGTAGAAGAAACCTCAGAGATCTTCATTTTATAGATGATGCCCCATTTGTTAGTATCCCAAGTTTAAAATTATACAAAGTGGCTCTTCTTTTCACCTTACCCTTTCTTTAGACTTTTCCATATGTCTTAATGGTACTGTTATGCTTCTAGTCACATGAATTTGCATCTTTAGTGATATCCTTGACCCTACTTTTTCCCTCAACTTCTAGTCATACCAAATGTTGTCATAATTTTTCTCTGTCTTTTCTCTACACTCTTTCTATATTTTTTATAATAGCCTTTTATTTTTCAAAATATATGCAAAAATTTCAACATTCACCCTTGCAAAATCTTGTGTTCCATGTTTTTCTCCCTCCCTCCCCACCTTCTCTTTCCCTAGACAGTAAGTAATCCAATATAGATTAAATATGTGTAGTTCTAAATATATTTCCACATTTATCATGCTGCAAAGAAAAATTAGATCAAAAAGGAAAAAAAAAATGAGAGGAAAAAAACAACCAAGCTAACAACACCAAGAAGATAGGTGAGAATACTGTGTTGTGGGAGGTGGCACCAAGATGGCAGAGTAAAGGCATGAAATTGCCTAACCTCTACCCCAAACCACTCCAAATTCCTTTAAAAATAATGACTAAAGAAATTTTAGAGCAGTAGAACATTTTCCAACTAGAAGGTCAGAAAAAAGGTACCCGGAACCAGGGTGGGAACCTAGCATGCATTCCCTGTGCAGACTGCACTAAAGCCAGCCCCCACTCAGACCCCAGTGTCAGTAAGGCAGGACCTCTGAATCAACAGTATTGTTGGAGGCTTCTGGACTACTTGGCCTGGGAACACCAAGGAGGACTCGGAAGGCCAGTGGAGAGGGCCGTGGCATCAGGATGGAAATCCAGCACACAATCCCAGTGCAGGCAGGTCGCTTCAGCACAACTTTGGTCAGCAACCTTGGTCCAAGTCAGCATACTAGATCTTGCAGTTACAATGGAATGGGGACACTCATAATAGGTCCAGGGCAGGAAAAAAGACTTGTGATCAAGTCCCCAGAAGGATCTCTGAAAACAGCTGCACAAAACCCCTGAAACTTGGAACAGTACATCCTTCACCCTGGAAATAGAGTCCTACTTTAGCAAAGAGTTAAAAACTGAGTAGTAGACCAGGAAAATGGACAGCCAACAAAAAAAGTTTCTGAACATTGAAAGTTATTATGATGACAAGGAAGATCAAAACAGACTTAGAAGATGATAACAGAGTCAAAGCTCCTACATCCAAAGTCTCCAAGAAAAATAAGAATTGGGCTCAGGCCAGGGAAGAACTCAAGAAGGATTTTGATAATCAAGTAAGAGAGGTAGAGGAAAAATTAGGAAAAGAAGTGAGCGTGATCCAAAAGGAAATTCAGAAAGGAAAAGAATACCTTAAAAGGCAAAATAGACCAATTGGAAAAAGAGGTAAAAGCACACTGAGGAAAATAATTCCTTAAAAAAATAGAATTGAGCAAATGGAAGCTAATGACTTTAGGAGAAATTAAGATACAATAAAGCAAAATCAAAAAAAGAAAGAAAGAAAGAAAAGGAAAAAAAGTTAAATATCTCATTGAAAAAACAACTGACTTAAAAAAAATTCCAGAAGAGAGGTAATTTAAAAATTATTGGTCTACCTGAAAGTCATGATCAATTGTCCTGATATTCTAGGACCAGTGGGTAAAACAGCAATTGAAAAAATCATTACCTCCTGAAAGAGATCCCAAGATGAAAACTCCCAAGAATAATGTAGCAAAATTCTGGAACTCCCAGGTCAAAGAGAAAATATTGCAAGCATCCAGAAAGAAACAATTTAAGTACAGTAGAGCCACAGTCACAATAACACAAAATTTAGCAGTTTTTACATTAAAGAACCAGTGTGTTTTGGGATATGACTGATATTTCCAGATAGCACTAGAGCTAGGATTATAACCAAGAATCACCTACACAACAAAACTGATCCTTCAGAGAAAACTGTGGTCATTTAACAAAACAGAAGATTTTCACCTTGGTGATGAAAAGACAGAGCTAAGTGAAAAACTTTCAAATACAGGTTCTCTGGAGAAGCATAAGGAGTTAATCAGTAACATGATATCATAAGGAACCCAATAAGTTTATCTGTTTACATTCCTATAGGAGAAGATGATTTCTTGTTACTCATTAAAACTTTTTCATTATTATGGCAGTTAAAAGGAGTATATATATAGATAGAGGGCACAGGTGTGAGTAAAAAATGAAAGGATAATATCTTTTTTTTTTTTTTAATGATGAAGCTAAGAGGTGAGAGAGGGAGAAAGGGAAAGGGGAGAAATGGAATGGTACAAATTATCTGCCATGAAAAAGAGGCAAGGAAAAGCTTTTACGGTAGAGGGGATGGGGGGGGGATAAGGGGGAGTAAATAAATCTTACCCTTATCAGAATTGGCTCAAAGAGGAAATAACTTACACACTTAATAGGGGTATAGAAATCTATCTTACCCTGCAGGTAAATAGAGGGGAATGAGACACAAGAAGGGGGAAAGGGTGATAAAAGAGAGGGCATATTGGGGGAGGGAATTGTTAATATTAAAACACTTATGGAGTGTAACAAGTGAAAGAGGGGAGAGAATAAATGAGGGTAAATACAGTTAGGAACAGTGAATTGTTAATACTAAAACACTTATAGAGTGTGACAGGTGAAAGGAGAAAGAGAGAGAATAAATGAGGGCAAATACAGTTAGCAATAGTAATTATAAAATGAATTTCAAAGCAGGTTTCTGTGATAAGTCCTCATTTCTTAAACATAGAGGGAACTGAGTCAAATGGATACAAGTCATGCTCCAATTGATAAATTATCAAAAGATGATCTATACTCAGAAGGCTATAAATTCATGCATATCCTTTGACCTAATACCACCCCTAGTTGGCATGAATACCAAAAGAATTTTGAGGGGGAGAAAAAAGGAAAATAACCTATATTTTTTTTCATAGCTTTTTATTTACAAGTTATATGTATGGGTAATTTTACAGCATTGACAATTGCCAAACCTTTAGTTCCAATTTTTCCCCTCATTCCCCTCATTCCCTCCCCTGGTGGCAGGATGACCAGTAGATATTAAATATATTAAAGTATAAATTAGATACACAATAAGTATACATGACCAAACCGAATAATCTATATTTTTAAAAAAATCCTATCAATTCTCTTCTTAGGGCAAAGAAATTGGAAATTGAGGGGATGCCAGTCAATAGGGGAATGACTTAATAAACTGTGGTGTGTGTTTATGATAGAATATTATTGTTCTATGTGAAATTATGAGCAAGATGGTCTCAAGAAAAAAAAAAGAAGCCTGGAAAGTCCTCCATGAACTCAAGCAAAGTGAAGTGTACTGTATACAAAATAATAGCATTGTTCTGGGATGACTAGCTATAAATAATTGCTATTCTCAGTAGTACAATCATTTGAGACCACTCTGATGATTTATGATGAAAAATTCTATCCATACCCAAAGAAGGAACTCATTGTGATTGTCTTTCTCTTTTCTCTTTTTTCTCTTTCTCCCCTCTCTTTTTTAAACTTAATTTTTCTTGAGGGTTTTTATTTTCATTAGGGTGGGAGATTCTGTTATGTTTTTTTTCACAATTTGACTTTTATGGAAATGTTTTGCATAACTTAACAAGTGGCTTCTTAATTGTGGGTGGTGATAAGGGAGAGCATCTAGAACTCAAAAATTTTAAAAGCAGACAAAAAATTGTTTTGATGTAACTGAGGAAAATATTAAATAAATAAATTAAAAAAAAATACTGTTGCAATCCACATTCAGTTCCCATATTTCTCTCTCTGTATGTAGAAGGCTCTCTCCATCACAAGTCTATTGGAATTGGCCTAAATCATCTATCATCTCATTGTTGAAAACATGCTGTTTTAAAAAATGATAATATTTAAATTTTTCCCACTTGTAAAAAGAATTTTAACATTAGTTTTTAAATTTTTGGACTATTTAAATAACCTTCCAATTGGTTTCCTTGCCTCATATTTTTCTCAGTCCTGGTACAGCCTCTACAGAGCTGGCAAAGTGATTTTACTTTTAAAGCCCAGTTCTGACCATATCACTCCTCTGTCCTACTAAATCAGTGACTCTATTATCTCCAAGATCAAATATAAAATCCTATGTCCTACTAAATCAGTGACTCTATTATCTCCAAGATCAAATATAAAATCCTGTTTGAAATTTAAAGTCCTTCACAACCTGGTCCCTTCCTACCTTTCCACTCTTCTTATATTCATTCTTTCCCATATACTCAGAAATTTTGTTAAACTAGTCCATATGCTCTTCTTCATACATGATACTCCATTTTTGTAGTGTATTTTTAATGGCCATCTAGTATTGTTGGAATGTTTGCTCTTTTCACATTTTGACTCCTACCTTCCCTAGCTTCTTTCAAAATTCAGCTTAGGCTCCATCTAGTATAGAAAATCTGTCTTGGTTAAGCTCCCTTCGCCTGTTGCTACTATTTTTCTCATTGGAATTACATTATAGCTCTTCTTTTTGTATCTGGTATGTACATTGTTTTGTGTATATTGCCTTCCTCATCAGAATGTTAACTCCTCAAGAACATGGGCTATATTTTTGCTTTTCTTTGCATTTGGCACATGTTGTTGTTCAGTCTTCCAGTAAGATTTGACTCTTCATGACCTTGTGAATTGTAGAATGCCATTACCATTCATAAGGTTTTCTTGCCAAATGTCTCTTACAGATTAAGACAAACAGATTAAGTGACTTGCTTAGTGTCACAAAGCTAGTAAATGCCCAAGATTGGACTTGAACTCAGATCCTAGACACTTACTAGAGCTTCCTCCATATATATCATCTCCCAAAGATTAACTCCTCCTTCTCGAGGCAGGGATTATGGGTTATCTCCCTGAGTGCTCTCTGGTCCTAAGAACTTCAAGGGAGGTGTGAATTCAGACTAAGCCAGCCCTGAATTCTCCCAAATGTGTGAACTCCATTGAGTACTTAGATACTTATGAGCTCTCTAAAGGTGTGAACACAAGCATTGTTCTATCAGTTCCACTTAGTACCTTGTTTTGAGTTCTGGCCCAAAATATCTCTTTCTAAGATCAAATCAATCACACTGAACCATGCCAAACCAGATAACTATTGTCTCTATCAACTCCAATGTCTTAACACTTTGTAAAGATTCCAACACTTACTGACCATTTGAATCTTGTCCTTTAACTTCCATATAAATACACTACAAGAGAGCCTCTCAGTATGCTATAGGACCTTCTTCACCTGATGTCACTAAACATTAAGAGAATATCATCAAATATGACATCAAATCATACTTCCATTTTATAATTTGTTGCTTGTTCTGTGTTCTACCTTGCTCATATATGTTTTCCCTTTGCACTTGGGATGTTTTTCCAATTTTAATTCTTTGGCAATATAGCCAATTAGCAAACATTTAGTAAGTGCTTACTATGTTCAAAGCACTATCCTAAGTATTGGACATACAAATACAAAAAGACAACCCCTCACCCCAGGGAGCTTTCTCGGGGGGGGGGGGAAGGGGAAATACATAAAAGGCAAATTGAGTGGGGGTTACTAGGGAAGTGGAGGTACTCAGCATGGTGAAGCATGATGAATTCCAAAGAAGTACAACGTGGCGGGAAATGAAGATATAGTTTGCTTGGGAAACTTCCTTAAATGGAGGTTCTGAAAGAACCCTCACTCTCCAAACAGAGGGAGGAACCCTAAGGCAGAGAATAACTTCTAAAATCTGAGTTTCAAAACTAAAGTGATTTCGAGAATGAAAAGATTTCCCTAACATGATGGAGAAATCCAGAGGAGTCTAGCTCAGGCTGAAGTGATCTTTCAGAAAGAAAAGGATATTGGAGCAAGATGCAGAATATCAGAGGAGTACATCCTTGTAGTAAATAAAGAATTCAACTATTGCATACACTACTAGAAAGATGTTGGTGTAATAAAGTGGCCATTTCTTTGAAGTAGAAATTTGGAGTCTTAAAGAAATTCCTAAAGACAATTCAATCTGCTCTTCTTCCCTGCTTCAATTCTGGACCCAAATCATTGTCCATACCCTGTCAACTCCTCTGAATATATTTTTAAAGGCTTAAAATAAAAATAAAAATAATCAAGGAGATTAATCATATAGAAATAGTAATATCAAATCCCTACTAATCACTGTCCAACTGAATATCATATTTTGGATAATAGGAATTCTTTATACATTTGGTTTTTCCTATATACACAGTTTGGTCATATTCTTTATATACTTGGTTTTTCCCACACACATAATATTGGTCATATTCTTTTGAGTGATTATGGCTCTGATCCAACTTTTGCAATGTTCTAAGGCAGTTATCACAATCTCATCTTTAAGCAATAACATGTGGACAGCCTCACTAATCCATACACAATCTCTTTTCAGTATGATTTCTGTTCTGGATCTCCTCTGTGGATGTGAAAAACATTTTCTTCTACTTAAAAAAAATCGATTTTATTGATACCTCTTGTTTTTACATATTCTAAATATTTGTTGTTACCCCCTCCTTATCCCAGAGAATCACAAAGATTATTTTTCAAAAAGGAAAAAGAAGAGAAAGCAGAGAAAAGAAAGTAAAAAAATCCCTAATTAATTTATAAAGACATCCCAGTCATTATATATAATGTTCTAAACCCATGAATCTCCTACTTCTTCAAAAGAATAAGGGAAGTGTTGTCTCGTATCTTTCAAACTAAGCTTTTTTCTTTTTTAATAACTTTGCAACCTTTGTTTTTGAATAGTTTATGATTGTTTCCATTTATATTGTTTTAATTATATGTATTGTTTTCTTGGTTCTGCTTATTTCATTTTGAATCAATTTATCAATTTGAACCAATCAATCAAATGAAGAAAGTCTTGCTCTTCTCTGCATTCATCACCTTTCTTCTAGCACATTAATATTCTTTTACATTCATGAACCATAAATTCATTAGCCATTTTCAAATTCCTAGCTGCCACAAAAAGTAATATTATAAATATTTTGTTGAATATTGAGTCTTTTTACAAGTAACCTTTTTGTGATAATATGTGTTCAACAGTGGGATATTTAGTTCAACGGGGATAGACATTTTAGCCATTTTATATACATAATTCTAAACAGGATTCCAGAATGACTGTACTATTTTACAATTCCATTAGCAATTCATTACTGTAGTGTACAAACACTATTGCTGTGCATGCATTTTGTTTTATTTTACACCTGATATTAATAATTACAAGGCCAAAGTTTTCATATCTTTCAGGGAATCTTGTCTGGTTTTGGCATAATTATGGGAAATGCTACTTTACCAAATCAAATATGTATTCATAATCAATAAAGAAGTACAGTAAGATTTTGAATTCCCTACATATTGTAGTCACCTATGTAATGATAAAGATGTGTTAAAAGTGTGGAATGAGAGACAGATTCCAGGATTATGCTATAAGAAAGTTGAAATTTGCCCTCTTCTCCACATGGGAGGATGAAGGGAGAGTAGTTCCGGACTATTCTCTTTCAAACCATAAAGCTAGATTTTCTGACTATCCATGACTCTGAGCTGAGTGAACAAGTACATTTTTATAGTCTCTTGAGTGCTGCCATCTTTTGAGCAAAAAAAGATCATATATAAGTATCTGTGCCAGTACCATGTCTTTTAAAGAATACAGAGAGAAGGGCCAGCTAGGTGGCTCAGTGGATAGAGCCTCAGCCCTGAAGTCAGGAGACCCTGAGTTCAAATATGGCCTGGGATACTTAACATTTCTTAACTGTGTGACTCTGGGCAAGACACTTAACCCCCAGTTAGGTCAGGAAAAAAAATACAGAGAGAAATGGCTCCTCGGCTCCTCTGACAAAACACTGTTTGGCTTCAACACCCCCAACTAGTCCTCTGTCTATGAGGATATGCTTCAGAGAGAGGGATTCCTTGGATGCTTCCAAATGAAGCCTCATTAATAAACTCAGTAAACTTATTAAAGAGCTCAGTAAATTGAAAAAGAATATATATTTTGTATATACACATGTACACACACAAATATACATAGACTTGGTGCCTAAGACACGAGAACATTGACATTTCTGGTGTGTATACTATAATTAATTCTGTGGGATTTCACAAAACAAAGTTTTAGATCCTTCAAAATGAATTAAAATCAAATGGAAAAATAAATAATTTTGTATTGACTTCTCTAAGAACCTATAAGGGGATGATCAACTCTCTGGTTGTTCAATTACCCATTCTATATAAATTAAAGTTTTAGAATTTGCGTTTCAATTCTGGCTTTGTTCTAAGGTGTTTTATCCAAGTGCTTAATCAAGCTAATCATTTTTCCATTTATGCTTTGTATCATCTCTAGAGCAGGATAAGGAAGATGGATCCACATTTGATCACATAGAAATAATACCAGAATTTTCCCACTATGAGATTATACAGTAAGCTTCTTTATTTGTCCAGAAAATTGTTATTAAAATCATTCTAAACATACCCAACTTTACATACATGTTTTAAATTGGTGCTGGTTACCAAAAAAAGTAAAACTTATAATTCTAATTAATAATGGCTTCTAAATCCATATCATTTTTTTTGGGAAGTACTACACCATAATTTAGCACATCAACATTTCCATTATAAAATTCAGATTTTCTGAGATTTATAATTTGGCAGTTTGAAACATAATTAGATTGAAATGTGTTATAAAAATTATTAGTCCACAGATAGCATTTCTTATCAGTCCACGAGGTTGAATTTTTTGCTGACTCAGCCAAATTTTATCAACCAAAATGTCCAAAGTAAAAACATTTTATAGGCAGATATTTACACAGACACATTTGATTTTTCTACAGTAAAACTGGGGGAAAAAAACCCAAAAGATACTAGCAAAGTTAACTTTAAAATCATTGTTAAATTTATTTTTGATTTTAAATCATAAATAATCCAACCAAGTTAAAAATGTAATTATCAAGTCAATAATAGACACATTTTATCGTTCTTCCTTGAAATAAGAATCTCTTAGCTAATGGAGTCAGGATGTGTAGACTAGAGGTCAATCTCAAACTGCTGGGTTGACCAAAGCAGATACCACCTTTCACCTTGTGTAGCATGAGTTGAGTGTTTTGGGGGATAATTAAGTAACTTAAGGCCTGAAAAACAGGCCTTTTTTCACATACTTTTTATGTTTTTAGTTTGACTTTCTTTACTTTTGATCTTTAGAGAAAAGGAAAAAAAAAACCACGGAAAACAAAAGTTTCCTATGTTTGTTGTATATATGTACATTATATGAATTGTACAGATGATGTCTGAGGCAGTATTTGAATTCTGGGCTTCCTAATGTTAAGCTCAGTGCTATATCCACTGCCTAGCTGCCTAGACTAACTTCATGTCCTTTTTTCAACAAGATTATAAACTATAGTGTGGAATTGCCATGGTTAAATTTTATCCTGATTTTAGTAAAGTTTTTGGTAAAGTATGAAGAACTTAGCACCATGTTTGGTGCAGAGTGGATGCTTAATTAGTGTTTATTAACTATTGACTATCTCCTAATATTTTTGTAGAAAAAAATTAGAGAGTTATGTGTTAGTGATATAATCAGATTCAAAATTGGTTGGATTACCAGACTCAGAGTAGCTTAGCTGTTAATGGTTCAATATCAAGTGCTCTAATGTAGTATTTCAAAGATCTGTTCATGACCCTATGCATTACAGTTTTATTAATGGCTTGAAGAAAGCCATATAGTACATATGCTCATAAATCTGAAGATACCACTAAAGTACGAAGGATACTAATAGAGTGTATAACAGAAACTAGATCCAAAAATCCTGTTAGTTGCTTTGGACTGAATCTAATAAGATGAAGTTCAACAAAAGTACTTGGGTACAAAAAAAAATCAAGTTTACAAATAAAAGAGGGGAGATTTATGAGTAGACAGCATTTTTTTCCCCATTTTCTTTTTTATTAAAGCTTTTTATTTACAAAACATATGCATGGGTAATTTTTCAACATTGACTCTTGCAAAACCTTGTGTTCCAAATTTTCCCCTCCTTCCTCCCACTCCTTGCCCTATATGGCAGGTAGTCCAATATGTTAAATATATATGTTAAATCTACGTATACATATTTATACAGTTATCTTGCTGCATAAGAAAAATCAGATCAAGAAGGAAAAAAAAAACAGAAGGAAAACGAAATGCAAACAAATAACAGAAAGAATAAAATGCTATGTTGTGGTCCACACTGAGTTCCCACAGAACTCTTTCTGGGTGCAGATGGCTCTCTTCATCACAAGACCATTGGAAATGAGCTGAATTGTCTCATTGTTGGAAAGAGCCACGTCCATCAAAATTGATCATCATATAATCTTGCTGTTATTGTGTACAATTATCTCTTGGTTCTGCTCATTTCACTTAGCATCTGTTCATGTACATCTCCCTAGGCCTCTCTGAAATCATCCTGTGATTATTTCTTTTCTTTTCTTTTATTTTTATTTAATAGCCTTTTATTTACAGGTTATATGCATGGGTAACTTTACAACATTAACAATTGCCAAACCTCTTGTTCCAATTTTTCACCTCTTATCCCCCATTCCCTCCCCCAGATAGCAGGATGACCAGTAGATATTAAATATATTAAAATATAAATTAGATACACAATAAGTATACATGACCAAACCGTTATTTTGCTGTACAAAAAGAATCAGACTCTGAAATATTGTACAATTAGCTTGTGAAGGAAATCAAAATTGCAGGTGGGCATAAATATAGGGATTGGGAATTCAATGTAATGGTTTTTAGTCATCACCCAGAGTTCTTTCTCTGGGCGTAGCTGGTCTGTGATTATTTCTTATACAATAATAATATTCCATAATATTCATGTACCACAATTTATTCAGCCATTCTCCATTTGATGGGCATCCACTCCGCTTCCAGTTTCTTGCCACTACAAAAAGGGCTGCCACAAACATTTCTGCACATACAGGTCCCTTTCCCTCCTTTAAGATCTCTTTGGGATATAAGCCCAGTAGAAACACTACTGGATCAAAGGGTATGTACAGTTTGATAACTTTTCCAAATTGTTCTCCAGAATGGTTGGATCTGTTCACAGCTCCACCAACAATGTATTAGTGTCCCAGTTTTCCCACATCCCCTCCAACATTCGTCTTTATCTTTTCCTGTCATCTTAGCCAATCTGAGACAGCATTTAAAACAATAGAAGATGAATGTGTTTGTTTGTTGGTTTTTTTAATTGTATTACAAGCTCCATTGTGATGTGGTAGCCAGAAAGGCTAATTTGATCTTTTGTTGAGTAGTAAAAGGGGAATAAGAAGAGTATACCTCTAGGAGTAGAGAGGTAATAATCTCACCAAATCTATATCTGACATACATAATTGGAATTTAATGTTTGGTTCTGCACACCATGGTTTAAGAAAATTTATTGATAAATAGTAGAATATCTAGAAAGGTAACTAGGATGGTGAAGGACTTTGAATTTATGATAAATGGACAAAAGGGAAGAGAGTGGAGAGATCTTGTTTTCCCATACTGCCATATCCTGCCTCATCTTTGTCTTCCTCTGAAAGTCCTTTGCGACTTACATGTTTCTTGCCTGATCTCTACCCTCCAGAAGGAAGAGGAAAGGGGAGAAGAGGGGAGGGGAGCACCTTACCATTCCATGTTGCCATCTTGTACCTAGATTCTAGAAGTCTCTTGCATGGTCCTTGGCCTCACTTGGAAGAAGAGAAATATTCTAGTACTGCTTCTATGGAGAGAAGAGAGGATGCTGTTCCAGCCATTCCATCTTGGGCCCTTTTGTTTTCTGCTTGCTCTCCAGCTTCCTTTATGAAGAGTTGAAGTGTCATTCTAACATAGCAGCCTTCTATATCTGAGGTGAGGGGAGAAAGGGTGCCATTCCATCAAATTCTCAATCTATTCTCTTGCCATGGAAGAAGACGATTATCACTACTCCTGTTCTAAGTTCTTTTTGTCTCATCCAAACTATCCAAGACTTTAAAAAGATTTCATCCTGAGATTAGAATACTATCAATACTGATAATATTTTTAAAAAATTTTAATTATATTTTTCAGAATACATTAAAAGATAGTTTTCAACATTATCTTTGCAAAACTTTGTGTTCTATATTTTTATCCCCCTCTGTTCTCTTCCCCCCTTCCCTCGACAACAAGTAATCCAGTATATGCAATATGCAGTTCTTCTAAACATACTTCCATACTTATTATGCTGCAGAAGAAAAATCAAATCAGAAAGGAAAAAAAATGAGAGTAAGAAAACAACAACAAAGGTGAAAATACTATGTTGTGATCCATATTCAGTCCCCATAGTTCTATCTCTGGGTGCAGGTGGCTCTCTCCATCATAAGTCTATTGGAACTGGCCTGAATCACCTCACTGTTGAAAAGAGCCATATCCATCAGAATTCATCATCACATAATCTTGTTGCTCTCTTAGTTCCACATACTTCACTCAGCATCAATTCTTATAAAACTCTCCAGGTCTTTCTGAAATCAGCCTGTTCATCATTTCTTATAGAATAAAAATATTCTATTACATTATATATACCATAACTTATTCAGACATTCTCCCAACTGATGGGCATCCACTCAGTTTCCAATTCCTTGCCACTACAAATAGAGCTGCAACAAACATTTTTTGCACATGTAGATCCTTTTTTATGATCTCTTTGTGATACAGACTCGGTAGAGGCTATTGGATCAAAGGGCTATGAAAGCACAGTTTTACAAAATGCAAAAAACCACATATGCAAAAGTTACTTCATGTAATCCTCATAATAATTTTGTAAGGTCAGTGCCATTATCCTCATTTTATAGATAAGGAAATTGAAGCTTAAGAGGTTGAATCTGGTCACACAGCTGATCTCAGATGGGATTTGAACTCAGGACTTCTTGATGCCAACTCCACTACTCTCTAAATGCTTGTCTCCTTTATCATACATGATTATGAACACTCAAGATGCCTAAATGTTTTAGGAAATGTTGTTTCTTAGTACACATGATGACATCATTTCCCTTATTTGCTTTTCTCAGTAAAATCAAGAACTCTTCTTCCACTTAGATTCCATTTCTTTCATGTTTTGATTTCATTTACAGGAATATTGGGAATATTAATGTTATCCTTTTTATCTTGTAGTGTGTGAACTTAATGTGTGAACAAAAATTTCAAATTAAGAATTTCAATAATTTATGTTAGTAGCATATAAATTACGATCTTTGTCTTTTAATAATTATTAGTGTGATTAAGCATTTTTGCCTTTCTTTTCACCATCATATTCCTCTAGGATTGGAAGAACTATAAAGAACTATACAGATTATTTTGTGTTTTTGTCTGTTTTCATAAGTTACTGGAATCAAATAAAAATTAATTACCTAGCAGTCAGTCTTTAGTAGTAGCATCTTAACTTTGTCTATCATATAAGAACCAATGAACTATAAATTTCTTAAAAATGTAATAATTTTTCATTTGTTTTATTAAATAATTAAAAGTCTTAGATATTTAGTAGTCAACATTTATTCACAACCTGTCAATGATATTGTTCACAGATTGTCTGAAATATTGAAATAGTTTAACACACTTCTAAGAAAGACAAAGTACAGGCATCTGTTAACACTGAGTTGAAAAGTATACTGAAATTGATTTCCATTGTTTAAGGATACTTTTAATGTCTTTTTAATATGCCAATGAGACTCAATCCTTTCTAAAATTGTGAGCACTAATAAAATAATGTCCTTCCCCCTTTCTGATTCTTCATAGCCAATAGGCAGTGTTGCTCCTTGGCTTATATAAACTAGCATTTTGGTGACAGTCCGCTTGCTGGTTTCTTTGGGCTATTCCTTTCACCAGACTCAGTTGCTCATGAATTCTGGTTCTTTGATCCCTGTTCTCTCACAGGGTCACAGCCTATGTCTGTTTCATCTTCAATACTTCTTCAATTGAGGCAGGAAAGAAGAAACAAATAAGGGTATTATAATAATAATATTTTTAGTAATGATAATAGTAATAATAAAAAAACTGCAAAAATAAAATAGCAGCTAGTTTTGATAGCACTTAAATATTTGCAAACCACAGCTATACTGTAAGATAGAGGCTATTCCATTTTACATATGAGGAAACTGAGATTGGGAAATCTCAGGGTCACATACAGTAAGTGTCTTAAGACAGGTTTTGAACTCAGGCCTTACTCCAAGGCTGACCTTCTCTACTGTGTCCGTGCAGTTGCCTCAACAGGCAACTTCTGCTATGGTTTCATATTTACTTCCTTGGATGGTAATGGTGCTCACCCCATTCGAATGCTTATGGTGATTATTACCTCCATACTTTTAGTGAATTTAGCTGGTAAAGTGCACAGTTAAATAACTGGGATTTTTTGTATGTGTGTTTACTTCTGGCTCAGAATATAATTGTAAAGCTTTTTTTCACTATAGAATAAAGGGGACTGGAAATAATCTGATGTTACCTATAGATACTCCACAGTCCATAGAGGGATTAACATGTGAGATGTGCTCATCAGGGCTGGGCTTTCATAGGTAGGCCTTGTTACACCTGTATTGAAGTTAATTCTGAAACTTTGTATTTGTTTTTCCTTTCTCTCACCTCCCAAGTAGCATGAATGCCAGGATCTTAGTATATCCTTGTCTTCGTCTTGAGTCTTTCCCATGTTTATTCATATAGACTATGTAGAATGTAACAGGGACAAAGATGTTTTGCCTTGGTGACAGTAATACAGAGGAATTTTCCTATTCTTGCTCCTAATGCCTCCTCAAAGTTTCTGAAAAGCTTTTAGATAATAACTGATGCTAACTAACAAAGACACGAAAAGAATTAGAATAGCATATGAAAAGTGGTTGGTGTGCTTATCCACACTTCAAAATTTTGGACTGCATGAAAGGATACAGAACCTGTACTTTGTAATGGAGAGATGAAAGAAATTTATTAACTTGACTAAACTAGAAATGAACTAGTAGGAAAAGTCTTGACAGTTTCCTGAGGACCTTTTTGTGTTGTGTTATTATGGGTTTAACAATAAAGCTAAAAATATGGTGATTAGCTCCCAAAGCATGATGGACAATGAAATCACACAAAATTTTGACCCAGTTATCCTCCCTTCTCTCCGCTACTCTCCCAGGAAGGAAACTTTAGCAGCAGAGTAATGTTCCAGTAGATGGCAGCAACAATTCAGGAGAGAATCATGGAGACGATGTGAATCTTGAGCTGATGGTGGATGCTGAGGCAGGAGCAAGGTGGGATAGCTGAGGCAGTATCAAGGCAGTTACAGGGGAGGGAATTCCAGGAATGAAGCTAAGTAATAGTAAAGAATATGGCATTATACATTTATAGATGGAATGGACCTTAGAAGCGATCTAATGTATCTCTGTACTGTCCCCTCAGATGTAGAGTGAATCCCAGAAATGTAAAGTGACAAAATCAGGCATGTCATTATCAGGAAGGCTGTCCCAAATAGAAGGATTCAATATTGATGTTGAGGTCCTTCAGATGCTACTATATAGGTGGGTGCTCTTACGCTGACTTTTTAAAGATCTAAAACACAGAAGAGCAGCCTTTGAGAGCCACAATAACTCAAATGCAATCCAACTATCCACAATTGAAAAACTAAGTGGATGAAGAATGCTCATTGTTTAGACTGTGCTATGCAGTTGTAAGAGCAGGTTATAGAACTGTCCTGAGCACATATATCTTGAATAAACTGGATTCAGGAAAGACTAGAAAGAACGGATCAGAAAATTTCTGGTTTTAAAGAATATAAGTTTCCAGATGAAATACTTTGTGATATCATCTTATGTATTATTGTTAGCATTTTCTTTAAAAAATAATTTTATTTTCATGTTGTGTTTAAAACAATCAGGAAATTTTTTCTGATTCCCATAGATGTTAGTGCTTTTTCTTTTCTCAGATTATATCAGATTTATTTTAGCTGCTTAAACATTGTGAGTGCAGGGATTGCTTCCCTCCTCTCCCTCCATTCTCTATGTTCTTACTACCTAGCATAATACATTGAACAAAATAGGTGCCTAATAAATGCACATTGTATTGAAGCAAAGCATTGTCCTACAATGATTTAAGACACAATGATCCTTTGGCACTTTTACTGGAGGTTGTAGCTTTTCTCATTTTGATTTAATAAGTGTTTGGGTATTTTTTATATTCTTTTGAAAAGTTTTGTCATTTATTTTCATTATATTTTAATTATACTTTTGTCATTTATTTAAAATATTTTGGGATTTTAATATTTGATTTGCTTACCGTTATGGTCTCTCAGAACTCTACTAAAAATACATTGTGTTTTTACTTATTTTACATAAGCATTTAAATAATGGGAATGCAAAAATACAGCTGAAATAGACATTAGATTTCATTTACTCCAATTTTCTTAATTTTGCAGATAAGGCAACTGAGATCTAGAGATGTAAAATGGATATCTCAAGGTCATTGAAATGAAGACACATCTTCTGATTCAAAGTTCAATATTCTTTCTATTGCATGACGTTGAAAAAAATTTAAACAAAGTCATCACGATAAGATTGTAGATTTTGAGTCAAAAAGAATATATATTCAAGCTTCTTCATTTTACAGATAAAGAAGGTGAGGCTCAGAGAGATTAAATGATTTGCCCAAGTTATGCAGATAATGAGTGTTAGTTTCAGCATTTGAACTTGGGTTCTATAATCCCAAGTTATACTCTTTATATTCTTCTACTTTTGCAACCTCAAATGTATTCTGTTACATAATTAAATAGATTTTGATTGAATAGCTTAGTGATACTTTCAAATTAATTTGTATTTTGTTGGTCATAATTTTATCTACGTACATTTGAAAAATAATAGATATTTTCATGTTATATTTTTCAGTCTGCAGAAAGTGTTTGGTTGTTCATTATATAATTAAGATTTTTGAAGCTGTTTTGCAACTTTAAAAAATTTGAAATCTGAGTGAAGTGATTGAAATTTCAAGCAAATTAGATTCCATATTCATTTTAAAAATTTCAGTGCAACAAAAGCAAAAAATCCTCTTTTGTAAGTGTATTCTGGGAAAAGAATTAGGTATTTTACAGTTTTATTGGACATTTTAAAGTAATTAGATCTGTGTGAATATCCGTTTGAAAGCATTTTTTCCTAGTAAGCATAAAAGAAGCATTAATAATAGTTTCATTTCCATGCTGATATAGGTGGCATTTTAATAGATGGGTTGTTGAATTTAATTGAATACAGAAACTATTGACACAGCATGAGTTACTCATACTACATATTTTGAAGCTAAATAAAGATTAAAATAATGGTTGGATACATATAGATTAATGGAATCTTTGTAATAATGCTGTGTGGTCCACAAGGGGTGATCTGGTCACTTGTTATAGGAATCCCAGGCCTTGTGATGTATTTTTTTTACCTCCATTTGAAATATTTATAATTAGTGAAGGAATTAAATTTATATGTAGGTAGTATAAGGATGAAGGAGAAAATAGAGTAGCTTACAGTTTTCGGGGAAGAAGAGATATTACTGACATTTCATCTGGTAAGGTGTGTGTGTGTGTGTGTATATATAAATATAAATATATATATATATATATATATATATATATATAGAGAGAGAGAGAGAGAGAGAGAGAGAGAGAGAGAGAGAGAGAGAGAGATATGCATGTACATATTACCTATTTCCTTTTGTGTCATTTCTGTGGCTACATTATCTCAAGAATCTGAAATAATATTGCAATTATTCTAGGTAAAATTTGATTAGAAAACTATATCTCATTTACAAAATGTTATCAGCCAGACAAATGGTTTCTAGGCTTTCACAGTATAAAGATTGCTCTACCATTAGAAAAAAACAAAGTACTTTACATAGATGTAGATGTAGAACTAAAAGAGACCCTTGGAATTATTTAGTCTGGTCCCAACTGAGAATCGGTGAACTTAGATCATTTATCTAAGTTTACATATGTAGTAAGCATCAGCATTAAGATTTGAACTTAGGCCTCTGACCCTGAGATCCAGTATTCTTTTCTCTTGTACCATACTATCTGTTAATTGAATAAATATATTATGACAGAACTTTTTTGATCTGAGATGAAACAGCTCAGTATAAGGAACATTTGTTAATTCCTCTTAAATATACAACAGTTTCTGCCTTCAAGGATTGTGGATAAGTGGAAAAGAGCTATACTTGATTGATTGTTACATAAATTATAATGTGATTAAGTGAATAGAATTGATTGGCTTGTGAGATATAAGGAAGGGAAAGAAGATTTTCTATTTGAAGAGTAATTTGAAAAAACTTTTGGGGAAAAGTGGTATCTTAGGTTCTGGACCTTCAGACAGAGTATGAGAAAACAGTATAACTCAGCTCTATCCTGCTAGAAAAGATAGAAAGGTAGTATTATGATCCAGATCTCCTTTGGGTTGAAAGTGAAATTTTTAAAACATTCTCTGTAAGAGATGTAGAAAAAAGCAAAAAATGAAAATGTAAAAAAAAACCTCAGTTGCCTTCTCAGGAAGAATTTAAGGGACCAAAAGAAAAATGGACAGACTCTGATATACAAGGTTAAAAGAAAAACCAAAACAAAACACCTTTACACCAAAGAGCTTTAGAATCTTATTCTAGTCTCAAACTCACAAAAAAATCAGAATGAACCAAATGGAAATTAATGACTCTGAGAGATAACAAAAAATAAAATTTAAACAAAGCCATAAGAATAAGAAAATAGAGGAAGATCTAAATTATCTTATTAAAAAAATTTGAACTTGAAAAGAGATCAAGGAGAGATAATTTGAGAATCATAGGATTATCTGAAATCCATGACTAAAAAAGGTTATCTGAATATTGTATATCAAGATATCATTAAAGAATTCAAACCTAATAGAATAAGAGACTGTGTAAAAATAAGAAAAAAAATTTACTGATTATTTGCTGAAAGAAATTCCAAAATGAAAAATTTTAGGAATGCCCTTGTTGAAATCCAAAAATTCCAGATGAACAACAACAACAACAAAAATACAAGCAGCCAGAAAGAATTCAAATCTTGAAGAAACACAATTATTATTAACAAGATACAGCATTTTTCATTTTAAAGAAGTAGAGAATATGGAACCCAGTAACTCAAAAAGACTAAAGAAAAACTTTATACCAAAGAATTTTTTACCCAATAAAGGTGAATATTCTCTAAACAAAGAAAAAATTAGATTATGCATGAAGTAAAGATTTTCACATTTTCCTCATTTAAAAAAAAGAATAAATATGAAAGTAAAATTTGAAATATAAATATTGAAGTTAAAAGAAAAAAAAAAGTGAAAAATCCAAATGGACTTTGTAACAATTGGCTTACAGTTAAGTGAAGCAAACAGATAAGTGGTACAGTAGAAAGAACATTTGATCAGGAAGACCTAAATTCTAATTCAGCCTCAGGTGCTTATTAGCTATCTTACCCCAGGCAAGTCATCTTCCTTAGTATCCTCAACTGCAAAATTGGGATAATAATTGCACCTACTTCCCAAGAGTTGTTATGGGGCTTGAATAAGAAGAAAAGTAATATTGCTTAAGATTGTGCTTGGCACATAGTAGGCACTAACAGCTTTTTCTTAACTTAGATCATCTCTTCCTTTTCCTATCCATATTGCTGTCTCATTAAATGAGTTCTCCAAAAAAGTGTATTCTGCTCTCCTCTGATCAGTTTAGAAGAAACCAAAGTTCAAGCGAGGTCCACTCCCCCATTTGTTTCCCTAAGTGCATATAGTCATGACTACTGCAAGAATTTATTTTGTATGATTATATGTATTTTTAATGGATTTTGTTTTTCTTGCCTTCACAGTGGGTAAGGGAAGTGGAAAAGAAAAAGTTTGGAACAATAAGTAAAGAAAATGGAACAAAAAATGTTTTAAAAATATAAGATTTTTTTCCCCCGAGGCAACTGGGGTTAAGTGACTTGCCCAGGGTCATATAGCTAGGAAGTATTAAGTGACTGAGGTCAAATTTGAACTCAAGTTCTGAATACATTGTTTTTCTACAATATTTTGGAGTGCTTTGCTGTTTCCTTCTCCAGCTTGTTTTTACAGTTGAGGAAACTGAGATAGATAGAATTAAGTAATTTGCCCAGAGTCACACAGCTAATAAGTATTTGAGACCAAATTTGTCAGTCTTCCTGACTGCAGGCCCAGTGTTATTATCCATTATACCATGTAGGTACTTTATTTCACTTTTGTATCATTTTGTCTAAGTCTTTCCAAGCTTCTCAGTATTTGTCATGTTTGTTACTATATACTTTAATATAACTAGTATTTCTAGTAGTGTATCAAATAGTGGTGATAATAGACATCCTTCCTTTACTCCTACTATTATTATAAATGCCTCTACTTTATTCCTTTTACATGTAATGGGAAACATTGGGTTTCCCATTATATTACCTATTTAAAATAGATCTTACTTACCACTTTAAAAAAAAAAGTTTATTTTAATCTTATGCTTTCTTATGTTTTTAACAAGAGTGAATGAGGTGCTAAAGCATAGCAAAAGTATCTATTGATATAATGACGATTTTTGTTGTTTTGCATAAGTTTGATCATTTGTATAGTTTTCAATCTTTGTAATATGTTGCTGTGGGTTTTTTTACTCACACTTTTTTGAAAAATTTTGATGGGGGCGGGGTGCAGCTAGTAGTGCAGTGGATAGAGTACCACCCTTGAAGTCAGGAGGACCCGAGTTCAAATCTGGCCTCAGACGCTTAACACTTCCTATCCGTGTGACCCTGGGCAAGTCACTTAACCCCAATCACCTCAGGGGAAAAATAAAGATAGGATCCCTTCTATTTAAGAAAAAAAAAATTATGCAGGGTATCTAGATAGCACAGTGAATAGAACGTTAGCCCTGAAGTCAGAAGGACCTGAGTTTAAAACTGGCCTCAAACACTTAATACCTCTTAGCTATGTGCCCCTGGGATAGTCATTTAACCCCAATTGCCTCAGCAAAAGAAGCAAAAATAAAAAAAAAAAAACTTAATGTGATATTGGAATGAATTATTTTAATATATGATATATTTTGCTAGTAAATTTATCATATCTTTTGTTGATTTTCTTTTTGGGAAGGGTAGTAAAGTTTGGTTATAGTCTTTTTGCTTCCCCACCTTTACAAAAAATTCTAGTGCTGTATTTCAATAGATTCTGCTTCTGCTTTCCTTACTTCTCTTTCTATTTTGCCCAGATCCCAGTTATTTATTCTTCCTTTCCTCCTCCCTCCTTCCCTGACTTCCTCTGTACCTTTTTTGCTTCTTCTCTCCCTCCCTCTTTTTTTCCCTTCCTCCCTTCCTTTCCCCTTCTGCTATACTCTCTGATGTTAGTTTTGCTTATAATATTTTGTAACATAATCTTCCTCTTTTTTCTCCTCTCTCTGTTGAATTTAAATGTTATTTTTTCATCCAATTCAAAATGTGTGTATATGTGTGTATTAATTATGTTTAAGACACTCGATTTATTGACCTCAAGATTCATCTGGTCTGTCCTGGCCTGACTTGTCTATGATGGCTGCCATCAAAATCTCGTGTTCACTATTTCTTTTGTTAGATGAATCATCTCTTAATTATACATTATAGAATTTTGTCTGGAATTTAAGTTAAGCTTACTAGTGTATTTTTGGCAGGCTACATTCTCTTCATTTTGAAAACCAAGCCAATGGTTTTCCATGATCTTTGATCCCTGGCAATCATTTCTTTTAGTTTTTTTCAACTCCTTGTGATATAATTCAAATGATCCTGATGTTTGGAGTTAGCATGGGCACCCAGGTAAGCATTTATTCTATCTATATTTTTTTATTCATTTATTCATAGTGGGAAAGAATTCTTATTGTCTTTTTTCTAGATATTATCCTTTTGAGAAAACAGAAGTAAAATAGAATTGTATGTTTTCATCTTAAAAGAGTTTTCTGTTTTCCTTGTTCTATGACCTACCATTCTTCATCTCTTTTGAGCAGTATCTTATTCCATCTAACTTTTTTTTTTCCAATATCAGATACTCAGATGGGTCTGTAAACTGATCAAATTTGGAAGTTCCCTGTTTTGGTGCAGACTTTGAAATCTATCCATACTACCTATCTTGTATAGTTTTTGTCTGTGTCTTATATATTTATCATAGATGAAGGAAGGGAGGGAAGGAGGAAGGGAGCAAAGAAGGATTTATTTTGGTACTTACTATTTAGTACTTAGAACACCAGGTATTCTGCTAAGTACTGTACAAATATTATCCAATTTCATCTTCATAACCACCCTGGAAGTGAGGTAGTGAGGTATTACTATTATCCCTTTTTTACAGTTGAAGAAACAAGTTAAGTGATTTCCCCAGGATTACACAGCTAGTAAATATCCGGGACTGGCTTTGACCTTAGATCATTCTGACTTCAGACCCAGTGCTATTCACTCTACCCCTTGCTATCTACTATCATTTACTTTGCTGGAGAACTTCCTTACTTTCTGTAGATATCTCAAGGATACCATGGGAACATTTGGACTATCTCCCCATTATCCTTTGCCTCTACCACATAATGTAAATATCTTTTATTCTTAACATATTTTTCCCTGATGGCATGATATATCTCATTTCCTCTTCCTCTGTTCCTCATTGGTTATGTGTTGCAGCCTTTCATACCCACCTTGTACCTCTTCATTGCTTTATACATGCTATTTGTTTTCAGTTCTTTAGAGACCAGTATTACATGTCTTATAGGACAATACCAATTAGGATATTGATATTAAAATGATGGAGCCTTTGCTTTCATATGAAGCTCAGGATCATTGAAAGGAACTTTGCTATTTCTTGAAGGAAATCCAGACCACTTAGGCTCCTTCTGTTTAATTTTGAGCCTAACTCATTTTCCATTTGTACTGCTTCTCCAGTACTACTGGGATAAGCTCTATAGATTGTCTCTTCAAATGAATATTGCAATTTTAGCAATGCAAAATCTTCATTTACTTCTTTCCTATTGTGAATAGTCCAATCAAACTCTTTTGAGTGATCACAGATCTCTTCTAGGAGCCTTTGCAGTAATCTGGGAATTAATACAGTGAACCTAATATTATCCTTAAATGGAACCTTCTGGATAACATTATCATCTACATGGAATCTTCAATTTGAACTCTTTGCTGTATTTCCTCTGGTAAATATATATATATATCAAAATCTTTCAAGATATCCTTAAAAGCATATTTAACAGAAATAATTTGGTTAAATGATCTTCTGATCATAGCTAGCAAAAAAAGTGTAAAACTAGAAATCATCTTAAGAGTCTGTCAGATAGTCTTTGCTGTATTGAGTCAAATACTTTTTTCCTAATTAAAATAAACCACATTTTAGAAATTTAAGTTAACAGCCAGAGACATATTTTTAATTTAAGTAACTTTTGTAAGATTCTGAAGGACTCTTCCCTCCCACTTCCTCCCTCCCTTCTTCCCTCTTCCTTTTCCTCTTTTCCTCCCTTTCCCTCCTCCCTCTCTTTTTCTCCCCTCCTTCCTTTTATACATCCCTCCCCAATCATCTCTGATTTAGAAAGAAAGAATTCTTCGTTATTAAAGTGATATAGTTATCCTCAAAATCTTAGTGCAATTTTAAGGTGTTTGTTTACTGTGCATAAACTTTAATAGTTTAAAACTGCATTAAGACTTTTTTTTTGGCATACCTTATGTATATAATATTTCAAGATATTATATACTTCTCTAACAAAAAAGCAACAACAATGATATCTTCAAACTGAAAAATAACCAGTATGTATAAGATATAAAAGTTTTTAAAATGGCTTTTTAAAAAAAGTGTGTCTGTTTCTCTTTTGGATGTGGACCTGAAAATATATCCCTGCTTGAAATTTCCATTATGGAAATTTCTTTTATTTGTATAGATGGAGAAATTATGTGTAATGTGTGTATGTAGATAAATAAATAGATTTTGGAGTAATATGGGTTATTTAGGTTAAGTGATTGGCCCAACTATCCTACTCAGAGGTAGAAATTGAATCAAGATCTTTCTGACTTTCAGGCTGCTTCTGGGATATAGCTATCACTAAATGAACTAGATCTGCTTTAAAAGGAAGGAAGGAATGTAGAATATAAAATATTATTGAAAAAAAAATTTTAAAGGAAGGAATAACCTTAGTGTTTACATAAATAACTTTTTGTTATTCATGCAAGGACAGTGAGAGTTCCCTAGTACAGGAAATGTTTAAAAAAAAAAAAACTTGCTGGCAGAATAGGTCACATAGTCCTTGACCTTTACATCATAATGCTTTGAAATTTAAATTTTCTTAAATATTTTGCAATTGGATAATAAACATCTTGATCTGATGAGAGATTTGTTCTATATTTTAGTCTTTGTAAAGAAAACTCAATCCAATTTGCTAAAAATATAGCTTAGTGTTTGGTAATGCTACTTTTAAAAAAAGAGCTTGTGATTTCCTTACAAGTGCATAAAATTATAGAATGAGCTTAGCTTTATTAGCTGATAAACATGTTGATTAACTTGGCTCAAAGCTTCTAAATGGAGCCGAAGGGGCACAGATTGTTCTTTACCCCACCCATTGGTAGAATTTTTTTTCCCCTTTTCCTTCTCAGTGAGGGAAATAAGCTGGAACAAATGATTCTTCTCCTTTCATCTATACTCAAGAATGTTTAGGAGGGAAGGGGAGAACAATTTTTCACTTTCCTAATTTTTTTTGCTTGAGATAGGAAACACAGATGTTCTAACAGTATGGAGAAATTTGCAGGTTTTCACGGAGAAAGGAATGTAATATACAATAGAGCAATAGTGACTTGGCTGATGCTTATTTATCATATTTTTTTTTTCTACAAGATGCATTTATATGCGGACATTGGGAAATATATTTTAAAGAGTTGAAAGAAAGGGTAGATAGGATCCTGTGATTTAGGATTCTTTTGAGGAAGCTGGATATTTTAATATCCTAAGGGAGAATATTTTAATGAATGAATTTCTAATCACACAATTGTGATAAGGAAGACTATTTAAAGGGGTGTATGTAGGTGTATAGCGCCCAGAGCAAATATGATTTCAAAGGTTCATCTCCTGAAATACAAGAGCAAATAACAGGATCAGAAAATTCAATAGCATGGTCTTAAAAGAACTTCAGGAACATTTTGACCCAGAATGAATTAGAATTTGACCATAATGCTTCTTTGTTTACTTTAAATGTTCTATGATTTCATCAGCCAAGGTATTACAACTATCTTTACCAACTCATTTTGTGCAGCTCTTGTTTGTATCTTATAAATCTTCCAGAGAAATACTGGAGGCCTTTCTTTTACTTATTTAATATTGTGTGGACATTAACACAACACTTAGGCTTCTATCTCTTAATTTCTTTTGCTTTGGCCAATTCATATTGTTTTCCAGTGGTATATCTCTGAATGATGTAATTTATAATGAGAATATCAGCATGAATATGTTTCTTATCATATAGTAGTATGTCAACTCTTTATTAGTTGTCAACAAGTGTTTCATTTTTAGAGAACCAGTAATTATATAAATATTTGCAGACTCAAAAAAATAGTTCCCTCAAAGGATTTGTAAAGAATTGAAATCTAATTTCTGTTGCTTATTATTTAAAATTTTATGCCTCTTTGGAAGAAACTGGTAATCTTACAAAATTCATTTTGGAGAATTTTATTTAAAAATAAAGACCAGATTTGATCTCAGACACTTAATATGTCCTAGCTGTGTGATCTTGGGTAAGTCACTTAACCCCAATTGCCTCAGCCAAAAAAAAAATTGAAAACATGTTTAAAGTCATATATATGTTTACTTAGAGATATTGCAGATTTGTATTCCAACCACTGTGATAAAGTAAATGTCACAATAAAGCCAAACAAACTTTTTTGTTTCCCAGTATTTATAAAAATAATATTTATGCTATATTATATATATTTATGTCAATTTCTTACAGTAAGACAAAATGAAGTTGTCACATCAGTTCCTTATTCCTTTCATTTGAACACTTAGAGGATTATTAGGGGACATTATTTCAATATTGTTGTGTCTCTGTGTGGAATAAGGAGGCCTAAGGAAAGGGATAAAGATAGAGGAACATTCAGTTGCTGAAGTAAACAGAGCACATGCAACATTTATTGATTGTCTGCCATCTTATATGAGTACAGTTTGTAGTGCTGCAAAACAATGACAGTAGCAACATCCAAGTTCACAGATCACCATCAGATATAATAATAGTGAAAAATTTTGAAATACTGTGAGAATTAAAATGACAGAGAGACACTATTAGGCCACATGCTGTTGGAAAACTGCTTATAAATTTGCTTGACAGAGAATTGCCAAAAATCTTTGATTTGTAAAAAACACAATATTTTTGGAAGTGCAATGTAAAACAAGGCATACCTCTAGTTAATCATCATGCTTTATGGAAGAATTAAATATATCTTTTAATTGTTCTTTTGAAATGTAAACACAGAAGTAAAGGGGAAAAGTTTTAGATTAACATTGGTTTTCTTTTTTTAACATTAATTTTTTTGAAATTATATGTTAACAAAAATATTTTAAATTAAAAAAAATTTTTTTGATTTCCATATTCTTCCCTTCTTTTCCTTTTCCCTTCCTAAAACAGTAAGCAACTTGATATAGATTTATACACATGCAGTCATGAAAACCATTTCTATATGAAAATGCAGATCAAAAAATCCAAGAATAACAAACTTGAAAAAATATGCTTCAATTTGCATTCAAAGTTTATTTATTCTGGGTAACATTTTCCATTATTAGTCCTTTTGGAATTATTTTGGAGGTCACTTTATTGCTGACAATAATTGTCATTCACAGATGATTACACAATAATGTTCTTACTGTGTGTGTTTGCCTCCTTGTTTTGTTTTAATTCATACAAGTCTTCCCATGTTTTCCTGAAAGCATCTTGTTTGTCTTTTCTTACAGCACAATGGTACTCTGTCACAATCATATACCAGAGTTTGTTCAGCCATTCCTCACTTGATAGATATCCCTTCAATTTCCAAACAAACATCACCATAAAAAGAGCTACCATATATATATGTATTTTAATAAATAGGTCCTTTTCCTCCCTTCCTTCCTTTTTGAAAATCTCTTTGAGATACAGACCATCTTGAAGATGATGATGGTGATGATAATAATTCTAGTTACCATATATATTTCTCTTCAAGATTTCCAAATTGTTTTACAAATATTATCTCATATGATTTTTCACAAGAACCTTTGGAGCTAGGTGGTGCTATTATTCAGATTTTACAGATGAGGAAACCAAGACACAAGTTAAATGATTTGGCCAGGGTAACATGTGTCATAATGTTCTGAGATCAAATTTGAACTCATTTTCCTGAGTTGTTTCCATTGAACCATCTTGTTGCCAAAAAAATAGTCCCTACTCTCAGGGAGACATGTAAACAACTATATACAAACGATATAAACAGCATAAATTGTAGACAATTTCAGAGGAAAGGCATAACTGGAGGATTAGAAAAATTTCTTATAGTAGGTGAAGTTTGACCTGAAGCTTGAAGCAAGCCAAAGAATCTAGAGGTGAAAATGAAGAGGAGGAATGTGTATGGAAGATAACAAATGAAAAAAGCCAGAGCTGGGAGATGGGAGTTTTATGTGTGAGGAACAGCAAGGAATAATAGGGAGTAAGATGTATGAAGACTGGAAAAAATAAGAAGAGACCAGGTTATGAAAGTCTTTAAAAATCAACCAGAAAGTTTTATATTTGCTTCTAGAAGCAAGAAGGAGCCACAGGAGTTTATTATATAGAGGGGTGACTTGTGCTTTAAGAAGATCAGTTTGACAGTTGACTGAAAGATCTATTTCCAAGGTACTAAAAATGGCATGGATCCTAAAATGTAAAAGAACAACCAAAGATGAAAGATTCTTATGGTTGTGCTTGAATTAAGTCATTAAATAAATATTTTTGAAAAAAAGTATTTTTTAAAAGAACTTTTTTACGTGACTTGTCCTTAAAAATATATTATTTAAGAAAGCATCCTGAGGCAGAGAGATATATTGTAGCATGTGCTAGGTAAGTCAAATCACCAGCAGTACCTTCTAGATGATTACCTCTTCTCATACTTCTGTGAATAACATTACTCTTCCAATCCTCTCTACCAAAACTTCTGCATAGGACAGTGTAGAGGGTGCATTTAAAAATAAGGGAATGAATTAAAGTAACAATGATGGCACCGTACTTTAGCATTGTCCAAACCATTCTTTTCCCAAAACAAAAAAACAACTCGGGGAAATAGGAGGAACAAATGCTTTATTTGGGCTCACAGAAAGATTAATTGATGGAAATAGGAATCCACCCTCAGTTTTGTGCTTGTAAGCTCAGAGCTCTTTTCTGCTTATACTCAGAGAAGATGAAGTGACTAATGATTTGGGAAAAAAAAGAAAATGTTTTGAATAATACTAAAAAGTTAAAGGACTGTCCATTAAGATGAAAAGAGCTTTACTATGTGTGGATACAGTACAAATATATATATTTAAATTCCTGTCCTCAGAAAGCTTATACTTTAATAGGGGAAGACAATGCATATGGGGAACAATAACCAGAAAAGAGTATTTTTGTCAGCAAGTCATATGGATGATAAGTGGAGTTAGGGTAATTGATTGACGCATCCTCTCCAGGAATGATACAGTTGATTTAATTATTGTTTATGCAGTGAAGGCAGATACAGTACTAAGATTGACAGAGAACATCTTGGTGGTTCTAGGAGGTACACCAGGGGCCCAATGTGGTAATTAAATGCCTTGTTGAAGAATAAAGTTAGAATATAGTAGCATGACATGAGGATGTCATGAATACTTCAGAGATGTCAGTTATTCGTCATAGTGATCAATTTAAGACATTAAGAAGGCAATTTATCTTTATTACCTTAGTGCCTTAGGGGAAAATATGAATTATAATTTTACAATGATTTTCTAGCAATAGACAATGGGTACTAGGTTAGAAATCAGAAAATCAAGTTTTGACAAGTCTTTGAAATTTTCTTATCTGTACTCTCTTTATAAGGTATGGATAATTATACCTAACTGTGAGATAGAATTTTTTTTTGATAAATATCAAATGAAAAGAATATTTAAAGTGCTTTGGAAAAAACAATAACAGTATACAAATAAATGTAAGATCCTTCAACACTTCATGGTGTGGGACTTCTGCCACCAATGTTTATTATAGCTCCTTCCTTCTTTGTGATTCTTTGTGAATTGCTGCAGCCTTCCTCCCCCCAGAGTGTTTACCTGGTGGCTAACCTTCTCGTATTTGCAAGTTTAACTCAGTTGGTCCTTGGAGAACAGACATTTGAACTCTTTCTAGCTTGATAGGCCTTGCCAGAGTTTATCACATCTACCCTGCATGAAATCATTTGCTAAGGCAACTCCAAGGAATGAGCACACAGCAACATCCCACTTCTTGTGTTATATATAAGTTGATAATTTTGTGTGATCTGCAATTAATGTTATAAATATCCAAATGGCCCTTGGCAGAAAAAAAGGTTCCCCAACTATCCCCCCACCCCAAGAATGTTGACATAAGTTTTTAGAACTTTTAAAAATCATTTCATGCTTTTATGAGGCATTGAAGTGTAACTGTAATAAAACTAGCTTCAATGTTTAAAAAATAGACATTCTGTTTCAGAAAACTGGATTCTTCAGAGTACTCCTGCTGCCATTCTGAATAATTGAGTTATTATCATTTTTATTAGATATATTATATTTTATTAAAGTGGTGGTTAAAATTCAGAGACCTGGTAAATGTTAGTGTATTTAATGTATTTTGGGGCCATCCAGTTTCTCAGAAGGAACTTCTAGCAAACTAATGTATCAATCTGAACCTGTGGGGATCCATTAAGGTGTCCCAGTCTAATTATCCTTCCCGTAATGGGGGAAAAAAAAAGAGTTGGAAGAAATGGTGGGCAACAAAGATGTTAGAAGTAGTGATGAAATGAATTTCAATTGATCTGAGTGAAATTAGGCAAGAGGTCCACTGTTATTCTTCCTACCATTTTTTTTTTTTTGATTTGTGCTTAACAGTTAGTGAAAAGAAAATAAAACAATTATAGTTTTATAACTAGTTCTGAAGTACTTTTTGCCCTGACTCATCCATAGGCCTTCCTCCTCAGATGATATTATTCTTATTTTTGACATCTTTACTATCAGATATTTAGCTTTATTATTATTATTACTAAGATCTATGACGTTATTTGGCATTATGGTGATTTTTTTTTATCCAAAAGTTATTTCATAACAAGAATTTTTCTGCTTTTGTATAGCATAACCACATACATTTTAGTGTCTTATATATCAGATGGATTTTGGTGAGGAAGATAGTCCAAGAAAGTAGCAGCATCTTTTAAGTCTTTATTGACCAAGAGAATTTAAGATTCTGTTTGTAAAGCTTCTAAATTTATTCTTTAAAATCCTTTCATATAATGAAACTTAAAGAAATTTTGCTCTACATTTCTAATTTCTAAATTCAGATTTTGCTTTTTAAGCAAACAAGTAGGTTAGGGTTTCCAAAATTATCCTTTCTAGATCTATTAAGAATCCCATATTCTTTTATTTTTGGCAATAATTGTCTCCACATTTACTTTATAGAGACCTCTTTGGTGGAGCCTACAGGAGGAGAGGAAGCACAAGATTCATAAGATGGCGGGCGGGTGAGTGACTGAGAATTTGGACTGGGAATTGAAAAAAATAAGCAGTCATTGCTTCATAGCAACAGAAAAAAAAAATTGAAGAATGAATATGGTTATCTTTTAGGTGACTTGGTGTGGGCCATAACGACAGTGTATAAGGCTTGATTCTTTTTATCCTAATCTGTCATATAAACAGGGTTCAACTGTTGCAGCATTTGAACTAATAGTGTCTTGTAAATTTGTATTTTGTGATTGTGGGTGGAGGAGGCCGGGAACCAATTAAATAACCAGGGTTAATGAATGAGAAATTGTGCGATAAAGTACATATTTTAATGGAAATTTCAGATTTTTTATTTTTAAGGAAATACAAATTCCATATTTTGATATATTTAATTTTAGTACCTTGGCAAAAAGACCCATAAATTCTGATTAAAGTATCATATGCTAAAGAGAAATTTAGAGAAATCAAAGACACAAGATTACAGTACCTTAAAAATAGTAACAAATTCTGTGATCCACAAGAGAAAAAAGTAAAATATAAATTGTAAGCAAGTAGATTTACTTTAGTTAATTAGCAGCAATGAAAAAAAAATAAACTTAAAGCTACCCAATAATAATGGTGATGAGTATATTTTGAAAGAGAAGAGAAGATCCAATGTGATCATTTGTGTGTGTATATGTGTGTGAGATAGTTTAAATTATAATCAACTTTAAAAAAATAGATCAGCTTTTAGAGAAAGTGGTTTCTAGACTTTTCATGTTTGAGAATTTCTTCCTTTATTGTTGGAAATAAAATTTTTTTCTTTGTTCTTTAAATAAGATTTATTGATGCTTTCACACACACAATCATTTATAGAGATCACACACACACATTTCCCATTTCACTGAACAAAGAAAAATCTATTAAGTAAAACCAAAAAATTAGCATCTGTTTCTTATAGTATATGCAAAATTTCATAGCTAAAGACCCCCAATTTGAAAGGAAGGAGTTGCATTTCATCATTGGTTTTCTAAGACCAAGACTGGTCATTAATATTTCTAATTTGGTTTCCTTTTATTGTTATTTCATTTACAGTTTTCTACCTATTTT
This sequence comes from Sarcophilus harrisii, assembly GCF_902635505.1. Lineage (NCBI taxonomy): Eukaryota > Metazoa > Chordata > Mammalia > Dasyuromorphia > Dasyuridae > Sarcophilus > Sarcophilus harrisii. Next base: position 381,332,404 of record NC_045429.1, on the reverse strand, counting down.
TGTACATTGTTCTCTTGGTTCTGTATACTTGACTTCATCACTTTATACACAAGTATTTCAATTTTCTCTAAATTCTTCATATTTTTGTTTCTTAGTATATAATAATAATTTGCACTAATATAGCACAGTTTGTCCCATTGTTCTTCAGTAGGTACCTGATTTTTCTCCATTTTCTTTCTACCACAAAAAAATAATGCTATCAACATTTTATAATATATAGGGAATTCTGACTTTGATCTCTTTATTAGGGGTATGTTCCTAGTAACAGAAGCATATGGTTAAAGTTTTTTTTTTTTTGACTGTTAGTTTAGTGACTTTGATATTTCAAATGGTTTTTCAGCATAGTTATGACTTCACAGATCTCACAATAGTATATAAATACACCCTGTCTTTCCTCAAGTCACTCCAAAAATAACTGTTTCTGCCTTTTATCTTCATTGTCAATTTGATGTCTATGAAGAGAAATATCAAAATGGCTTTAATTTATTACTTTTATCATTAGTGATTTAGGACAGCCTGCAATTCTGTTGAAAATAACTTGTATTTGTATCTTTTAATTATGAATCTATCAAGGAATGACTCTTGGACCTAGTAATATATTTGTGGCATTTTCATGTATTACTCTTTGTCAGAAATATTTAATACAAATATTTTCCCCATTTTATAGTTTCTTTTATTCTAATTTCATTACTTTTAATCTTTTCTAACATTAAACGTTAGTTTTATCTTTCATCCACTGTTTCATTAAGATTTTCTCTACCTTATGAAAATAGTCTCTTCTGTTTCTTAATTTTGTTTTTATGTGACTTTATGTTTTGGTTGTGTATCCATTTGGAATTTTATTATAGCATTTTAGATAAGATGTTAGTATAAATACAATTTCTACTGAACTGTTTTCTATTTTTCCTAGTTCTCACCTAATAGTCTTCTCCCTCTCCCCTTGGAATTTGTATTCTTCGGTAATTGAACAGTGATTCAATATGAAAATTTAAAATACAAACATAAGGCAATATGTGATTATTTTTCTTACTTGCTTACCTTTTCCACTGATCTCATTATAATTAGTGAAAAAAGTTTTTGTCATTATTTGTCTTGAGATTCTAAATTTTTAAATTAATATTGTTACTTCTTGGTCTAGTTCCATGAGGTAACTCCATGGCAGTTTCATTGGTATAGTACTAAATCTGATAGCAATATAATTTTAATTATATTGCTACTGCCCAGCCAAGAACCATGATTATGGTTTTATACTTGTCTTGGTATCTTGCTATGTTGATACCAAAAGTGAATCTTAGTACTTATTTGAATGAGATTTCTCTATTAATTTCTTTTGCTTTTAAAATTTCCTATATATATATGCTAATGATTTTATTTGATATTTTGATATTTTACTAAAGTTATTAATTACTTTTTTTTCTCTGCTAGTTCTTTTATATAAACCATCATGCCATCTTCAAATAGGGATAATTTTATTTTCTCTTTGAGAGATCTTGTAAGGGAATATTATTATTATCATCCCCATTTTAATTTGAAACTCAAAGAGCAATTAAAGTCATTTTCCCCAGCATCAAACATGTAGGAAATGGTGAAGATCTTCCTGACTCATAATCCTGTATTTTATCTACTAGGCTTTCTAGCTATGGACATCCTGGTTTTATTCCCATATTAATTGGGAAAACTTCCAACATCCTTCCATTGCAAGTAATTTTAGCTATTGGTTTTAGATGAGTACTTTTCATTGTACTAAAATGAGTCATTTCATATCTGTACTTTTAAAGGTTTAGCATAAAAGACTACTGTATTATAGTTGCTATCATTTCGCTTTGCTAATTGTTTTCCTAGTGTAGATCCATCTTTGTATCCATAGTATAACACCATCCCAGTTATAAGGAATACATCTAATCCTGTAGTAGTTTCTGTTAACTGCCATATAACCAAAAGACCCCAGGATTGTACGAACTCCTTTTCTGATCATGATATTAGCTACAGTCTAGAACTTCCCTCTTACTCCTCCTCCTTATTTGTTACCACTAGAATCAAAGATCCTCTACAGCCTGCCCCGAGGAAGTTATTTTGTGCAACCTTGAGTGAAGACTAGGGCAAGATTTCAAACTTGCCATCATCTCTTGTTACTTTCCGAATTATAACAACCAACTGCTCTGTGGCTCTCCTCACAATTTCCATGATTCATAGTCCTAGGATGTCTAGGTCAAAATCTATACTTATCCATGTCCATCTCTCCTAAATTTCTGTCCCACTGAATTCATTCATTTTTCTCCCTCTGGAAACCTTATTCTATTGGCTAAAAACTTTGTAGTATATCAGAAACCTGGCTTCCTCCAAAGTCTGCACAACTCTTTACTCTTTTCAGTACTAGATCTATCTGTCCTGATGACTGGCACATTGGATCTAGAGTAGCAATGCTTCTTTTTCTTTACTGGCACTTACAGACTCTTCTACAAGCATCAATTAGTAATCTATTCTCCTTTGAGGTTCATTTTAAGGTGTGGTTGGGGGAGTGTGGGTGTATAAAAGCGGATGTATATGCTGGCATCTAGGTAATTTTTCTTTTATCAAGGAGCTTGTGACTTCATAGTCTTCTCCTCTCTCCTATCTTCTCTTCCCCTACTCTTTGAGAATTCAAATATTCTTACTTCACAATTCATCACCCTCTCCAACTTTCATAAGCTACTCTTAATTACACTTGGGAATAGTTATACCCTTGATTTTATTATCACACACACTTGTTACCACCACAGTATGTAATTTTGATATTTTTCTCTGTGACTATAGTTTCTTATCTTTTTGTCTCTTCCGAGTCTTACCCATTCTAAACCTATTCTCAATTCTCAATGTCACCTCTAATATCTATATATATCTCGTTTTTTCCAGGCTATCAACTTGCTCTGACTTCACTCTCCTGCCTTCAAAATTCTTACTTAGTGGCTAACTAGATCAATTTTATTTTGCCCTTCAATCCTTGATTTCCTTATCCCTTTGTCCTAAACCTGCTTCCTTTCCCAGTCTCAATCCTGAATTATTTTAATCATCTGATTTCACTATTCCTATGTTCCATGTTGCTGAATTTTTTAGGCTGCACCCTGGCCTTTCTCTACCATACCTCAGCCTTCATCTGGAATCTCAACATAGCCCTGGAATTCACTTATTGGAAATCTCCTTCACCTTGTTGACCTCTCCCTCTGAGTTGGATGTATTCTCTCAGAACCTTAATTTATGGAGGATGCCTAAAGGAGGGATGTCTCATTCTTTTCTGGGCTACCCTCTGGGCTTCTTCTATAGCCCTATTTACTTTTGCTCCCATTCCCTTTTCAGTTTCTTTTTTATGTGCTATCTTCACTCATTGGAATGTTGGCTTCTTGAGAACAAGAATTATTTTTCTTTTTGCTTGTATTAGTATTTCTAGCACTTGGCAGTTTCTAGCATGTTGCTGTTGCTAAGTCTTTTTATTTTTTGGCTATATCATACTCTTTGGGATTCCAGGAGTCACACATGTTATATAATCTTTCTGATGTATACTATTTCTGTTTTATAGTTAATATTCTATCTTCTTTGAGTGTATATTTTATTTTGCTGAGCAACCTCACCTCTAGAAATATCAAGTCACGAAGAAAGGAGTATGGTGGGTTCTTGTAATTAGCTCTCTCCTGAATCATGAATCTTGGTTCTACCTACTTTCTTTAGTTCAAGGCTTGTTTAGTTGGTTTAGTCAATTTTTATACCTTTGTCCCCATCCAACTTTAAATGCTACTCAACCTGAGACCTCTTTGCCCATTTTCTTGATGTTGGATGTACTACTAGGAAACCCACCTTCACTTAGAGAATGTCATTTCCTCATATAATCTATTTCCAAGAAAAAAAATTTATTATGAACTCCTTTAACTTTCACATCCTTTGAAAATGTGCTTTAGTGTCCTTTTTTTTCTAGTATTTAGAATAATCTTTCACTCTTTTATATGTATACAGCCCCTTCCCTCTCTAATCCATCTTCCTCACAACTGCCAAGTTGATATTCCTAAATCACAGAATTCCCTTTTGCATAAATTTTTGTAGCTTTTTCTGTCTCTAAGATAGAAGTCCTTTTTAATTTGACTTTTAATTACTTCTAGGTTGATATATATTTTCTCCCCTAATGTCTTCCTAGTCAAACTGATCTGCTTGTTTACTATATAGGACATTTATTTCTCATCTTATTTCTTTCAAACTGGTTTTCCCTATATGACCAAAATGTTCTATCCTTGAAATCCCTAGCTCTTTCATGATTGAATTCAAGTGCCACCTCCTTAAAAAAAATCTTTCCCAATTCCATCAGTTGTCATTGCTCCCACTAAAAAAAACTTTTGATTTCATTTCTTGCGTTAACTTATCTGAGTATGTGTTACTTTCTTATATCCTGAGTAGAATAAAAGCTCTTTTAGGTCAGGGACTTTCTCACTTAGGAGCTTTTATTCTCAGCCTCTAGCATAATGCCTGGCTTATAAGTAGGTTAGAGCTTTACTTTGCCATAGCCATATGCCATAGCCACCCTCTTCTACATCATATATATTGGGACACTAAAGAACTTATTTCTCTTTTCTACTCACATATAAGTTAGGTGGCAGTAAATCTTTCCTCCCCTCTTCCTCATTAGAATGACTTTCTTTTTAAATAAATTGTGCACTGATTTGTGTGTATGAAAAAATCATACTTCATTATTTCTGTATATTGTATATTAAATTATTTTGATTTCATTTTAATAAATACTGCCTTGAAGTACTGTTCGAGATCTGGTTTTGAAAGGCCTTCTCTTGCCTTCCCACTTTTTTCATTATTACCTTTAAGATTCTTGAGAGGTTTGGTTTTTCCATATGAATTTCACTTTTTTGCCTTAGCTCTGTAAAATAATACTTTGGTCATTTGATTGATAAAGTATTGAATGAATTTAGGTACTGTTGTCATTTTCATAATATTGTATTAATTTACTTGTCAGCAATTAATTATTTTTTCAATTATGTAGTTGTCTTTATTTTTTACAAAGGTTAGGAAACTTTGGCATTTATTTTTTTTTAATTTGGGAGTTTTTCATTCATTTTCCTTGATTACAATACTTGTTATCTTTATGTTACAACTTTGATTATAACATTTGCGGTGCTTCTTTTAGTTTTGAGGTTGTGGGAAGGGCATTGCTTCATCTTACAAATCAAAATACCCCATTTTGCATATCAAAACATTTTTCAGACACATACATGTTAGTAGATATGATATTATTACATACTGAATAAGAGTTTCATAATTTTATTTTATTAATCATACCAGCAGCTGCATACATTTGAAAAAACAATAATTCATATTTGTAAGACATGTTTACCTTAATCTTTAAAAGAGATGTTCTTTTTGTTAGGTAAATCTGGATTTATATAAAATTACAAAGAAGTTTTTTTTTTTTTTTAACATTTTCCCACTTCTCTTTTTAAGACCTTGCCCTTTCATTCATGCCCATTCATTCCCTGAGTGAACCTAGTGACCTTACATCTTAGTGTGCATGTAAAACATTTTTTATTGCAGTTACCTCTGGTACCTGTCTACTTTGTACCTTTCTATGCCAGGTATGTCCCTTCTGGAATTTATATAATCCATATGTTCGACTAGACCTTAGAATATTGTGAGATGACTAAGCAGCACTAATCTCATGACTGATTTTTATGACTATATTTTTATCTGATTCCTAGAAATTAAGACTTTGTTTCTTCCACATAAGTCTTTAATGACATTTATTTACAAGATATATACAGAGTAATTTTTCAGCATTGACAATTGCAAGACCTTTTGTTCCAACTCTCCCCCTCCTTCTCCCCACCCCTTCCCCCAGATGGCAGGTTGACCGATACATGTTAAATATGTTAGAGTACAAGTTAAATGCAATATATGTATACATGTCCATACAGTTATCTTGCTGTACAAAAAGAATCGGACTTTGAAATAGTGTACAATTAACCTATGAAAGAAATCAAAAATGCAGGTGGACAAAAATAGAGGGATTGGGAATTCTATATAGTGGTTCATAGTCATCTCCCAGAGTTCTTTCACTGGGTGTAGCTGGTTCAGTTCATTACTGCTCTATTGGAACTGATTTGGTACCTCTCATTGTTGAAGAGGGCCACGTCCATCAGAATTGATTATCATATAGTATTGTTGTTGAAGTATATAATGATCTCCTGGTCCTGCTCATTTCATTCAGCATCAGTTCATGTAAGTCTCTCTAGGCCTTTCTGAAATCATCCTGCTGATCATTAATGACATAATTTCAAATACTATGCTATGTAATTTCTTTTACATGTGTTATGATACCATGAAATTCCATGTAAAGTTAAATTGTATGTATCTCAAGAAGAGATATATTGGAGTTTGGGATCTCTTGTTTAATACTCTTTAGAAAGTAAGGACTGATAGAAAAGTTTGGGAATCATCATTCAAAACTGAACATTTTTTTCTATTAATATTTATGAATATGTCATAAATGTTTATCAGCCTTGTAGTTGCAATTAATAAGTTTTTGCATATTGACATTTATTAAACAATCTCTTGCAAGTATACTTATTTTCATGTGTATAGATAAGCTATTTCAGTAGACACAAAACAAACAAGGTGTTAATCACCTCTCCTACACATGTGAGTACTAAGTATTTGCTTTTCTTACAGTGTTACTTGTTGGAAGATTTCCTAGCTGCTGTTCTCTTAGCTGGTCTGCCTTTCTGTTTGACTCCTCTGTGGAAGCCATCAGGCTACTTTCTGTTTGGTAATTGAAAAATAAGATGATATTAATGGCTTTATTTTTTCATTTCACCTCAAGAATTTTTATTTTGTATTTTTTCCTCTCTTTAATGTGTGAGCTTATTTTATGGTTGTTGTATTTTAATGTAAAAAAATTGTATATGATGCAGAAATGGACAAGATGGAAACTTACTGTTATTGTCACATAAAACTTTCCATTTTATTGAAGATATGCTCAGGAGTATGAGAGCCTGTAATAGAGTTAATAGTAAGTGAAAGAGGAAAAATATTTTATGTATGATCCTTCTATGAATCATTAGGTATTTTTATCTAAACTTATTAACTATTTAAAAAAAAGAATTGAACAACTTTGAAATAATTTCTACCCACTCTTCAACATGACTGTGGAAATATTTGTATCTCTTTTCCTATATGACAGGGCATCTTAAATGTTTTTCACTTGCAACCCCTTTTTGCTTGAGAAATTTTATGACCTGAATATATAAGTATATAAAGTAAATATAAAAATTAAACATTTATTATTAATAAATCATAATTTTGTGGTCCCCACATTCAGTTACGAGAACCCATAAAGGATTGTGAATCACATTTTAAGAAACTATGCTATCTGAGAATCTTAATATTATTCTTATTGAGTGCAGCCAATTTATCTTTACATGGAGTTCCATGGCATAATACATGTAATAGAAATTATATCTAACTCACCTTTTGCCAGTGATGGCAAGTAGGTATTTCATAATTTTACTTTTTGGTATGTTAAATTTCTTTTCTATCTGATATTTTACCCGTAACTGTATAGATTTGTAATTTTTTTCTCTTACTTGGACACTAAAAAGGAGTCTTTTTTTTTTTTTTTTTTTGAAAAACAGTAATGTTTATTTTATGGTGGTGACTTTGTTATTTGGTGTTGTGCAGAATACAAATAACTATTACCATATTCAGTCCTAGGTATTATATGTTTGGGGTATGTGATATGTTTAATAATATTTTGTTTTTTTCCGAGTTTTACATAAAGATAACTTTCAGCTTTCACTTTAATAAGATTTTGAGTTCCCTCTTTTTTTTTTTCACTTTCATCCTTACCTCCAAGATGATAGGCAATTTTTTATGTTTAATAATATTATACATATTTCAACATTAGCAATATTGTGAAAGAAGAATCAAAACAAATTGGAAAAAAAAGGAGAGAAAAATTTTAAAAAGTGAAAATAGTATGCTTTTATCTGCATTCAGACTCCATAGTTTTTTTTTTTTTTCTGTATGTGGGTACTATTTTCCATCATGGGTCTTTTGGAATTGGCTTTTATCATTGCATTGCTAAGGAGAACTAAATGTATCAAAGTGATCATCTCACAGTGTTGTTATTGTGTAGAATATTATCCTGATTCTGTTCACTTCATTTAGCATCAGTTCATATACATCTTTCCAGGTTTTTCTGAAATCTGACTGCTCAATATTTCCTATAGGACAATAATATTCCATTACATTCATACACTACAACTTATTCAGCCATCTCCCAATTGATGGGTATCCTTTCAATTTCCAACTCTTTGCCACCACAAAAAGAGTTGTGCTAAATATATCTTTGAATTTTTGGGTCCCTTTCCTTTTTTATGATCTCTTTGGGATATAGACCTAGTAATGGTATTGCTGAATTAAACATATACACAGTTTGATTGCCCTTTAGGTATAGATCAAATTGCTCATCTGAATAGCTGGATCAGTTCATGACACCCACCAACCATGCATGAGAGTCGCAGTTTTTCACATCCTCTCCAACATTCATCATTTTCTTTTTCTGTTGTATTAACCAGTTTGATAAGTGTGAAGTAGTACTTCAGAGTTGTTTTAACTTGAATTTAAATTAACTTGAAATCATCGATTTAGAGTAGTTTTTAATATGACTAGATAGCTTTAATTTCTTCATCTGAAAACTGTCTTCATATTCTTTGACCATTTATCAGTTGGGGAATGACTTATATATTTGACTCATTTCTCAATATATTTTAGAAATGAGATCTTCATCAGGGAGTCTTCCTCTTCAACTCCACTCTGAAACACTGTCTTGTTTGTCTAACTTAAGAGGAACACTTACCATTTTCCTTCAAGCTCTTATTCCTGCTTATAGGAATAGTTTGTCATTTCGACCTCTGCAACAGCTTTTCAATCTGTTCTCTTTATTCTTTTCAAGCAGCCACTATACTAGTGAAACATAGTGCATTGCACATAATAGGTGCTTAATAATTATTAATTGATTGACTGAAAGAATACACTTACTCTTTGTATCTCCAGTCCTGCCTGGTTTCATCTCCACAGAACAAGATATCTCTGTAGCAAGTATATCCTCTGATGTTACCTCTGTCTTTCCCTTAACTCTACTAATCCCACTTTCTGGCCTCTTTGTGTGTATTGTTTTTCCCCTTTATAATGCAAACTCCTTTGAGGGGAGAGACTGCTTTTTAAATTATTATTATTAATTGCATCCCCTGCAGTTAGCACAAGTGGTGCCATACAGTTGGCTATTTAATAAATGTTTATTAGATTTCTTAGATTGATTTGACTTTCTCACAGGAAAGATCAAATGGATGAAAAATGTCTCAGATTTTAACATGCATCTGTATAAACATCCTGCAGAGCATATCCAACTATATTTGTATAAGTTGAGTGCAAAATTGAAAAGGAGGAAGAGAAAGACTGAATTGTTTTTGGGAAAAGCATAAAACTCTGATAGCGACTCTAAAGCTTCCCATAACAGCAAAAATCTTTAATTTCAGTACATGTTGCTTTGTGATAGCAAAATGGCACTATTTTTCTCTGAAGAACTAAAGAGGAGCATGACACAGAGGCCGTAGAAATGTAAATCGAGAGTGTGAGCAGGCTGCAATGTGTAATCAGTAAACCATTCTTAACATCAGAAGTGAAGGATGTGTTGTCAGACCAGTTATATAGCAAAGAGAAGATGAGTTGCTGGCAGCTTTTGGGAGGATGTGAATTAGAGGTTCACAAAATGATCACTCACTGGTAGATGGTGATCTTTTTTGAAGAAGGAAATTCTGATGAAATTCCTATATCAGTGAGATCACAGATCTATTTGTGTAATTGAATATAAGTCTGATTATGTCATTCCCTTACTCAGTAATCATCATTGCCAACCTGTTTAGAATCAAGTAGAAATTTTTCTTTGGTATCTCAATACCCTGGCTAATTGGTTCTAATCATTCTTTTTCATTGTGTAAACCACATCCTACAGCATATTTTCTCCATGTTCATCACACACAACCCTCTGGTTCCTGTATTTACTTTTGTACTGGCTTGGAATGTACCCCTTTCTCCCTTTAGCTCTTAGCATCTCTGGTTTCCCTAAACCTCAACTTGAATGTTAATTTTTCATGTTCCTTTCTTGATCTGTAGGAATCCATATATGATCTCCTGATATCATGTGTGGGTGTGAACTCCTAATGAGCAGGAATTGTTTTATTTTTATTTTTGTATTCCCATTTCTTAGCATTTAATAAATGTTGTTTGTATGACTGTATATAAGAAGTCCCTGACTTAATAGTAACTTAATTTTAGTAGTAACTCACAGATCAACTTTTCCCTTCTTACTGTATTACCAGAGCTCCCTGTATTCTTGATACATGAATCATTAGTAAAATAAATAAATTAATTAAGGCAAAGCTTTTAGATTCATCAGTAAAGAAAGATGCCAGAAGAGAAGGAATGGTTTAAGTAATCCAAATCTAGGGATGACAAGCATTCAGTCAGTCAAAAAGTATTTAGGTACCTACTACTTGGCAGTTATTGTTCTTAGTACTTAGTAACTGGGGATCCTAAGACAAAAAGATAGTCCCTCTGCTCCTGGAGTTCACGATATAATGGAGGAGACAGCAAACAACTATGTATAAACAATTTTTTTACAGGATAAATAGGATATAATTTAATAGAGGAAGGTACTGTGTTTAAGAAGGATTGATAAAGACTTCCTGTAAAAGGTGGGATTGTTGTGTAGCTTTTAAGTATCAGATGATTTTCTACACTAAAATATCTTGTTTGGTTTTATCTAAAATTCAGTTCATTGAATGCCAGAAATTCTATCTCTGAGAAGGTTAAGAGAGTATCAGTCATTTTTCAACAGTAATATGCATCCTTTAGTTTAAGTTAGAATTATAGTGCTTTACTATGATTCTAATTCCAAAGGTCCCTAATAAACTCCAATTAACATGATCCTAAATCCTATGACCAAATATTTAATCTCACCTCTTTATTTTATAAATGAGAAAATTGAGGCCCAGATACTTAGGGCAGAGAGACTTAGATTCATTTTTATTTAAACACCTAGGTCTATTTGTGACAATTTGTGTATGAATTTTTGCTGAAAGAGTTAGAATTTGCTAGAGTAGTTAAACTCCCCAAAGGGAAGTCATGTATATTTTCTGAACAATTCCTAGTCTGGGAAAGGAGAAGGAAGAGCTTGAAATTTACTATGCTTGAAAACTTCTTGGTGATCCACCATTATAGAAATTGCCCAGAAATGAACTTCTTTTGAAGATTGTGATTTCTTCTCTTTTTCTCATTTTGGTAATTTGACTTCCCTGAAGTTAGCTGATTCACAGAAGTTTTAAAATCTGGTAATTTGAATGTCATTCTACAAGCCTTCTTACAAACAGGCTACCTGAAGAAAATTAAAATTTTATATACTTCTCTCTTGACATTTTTCTGTTTCCCAAGTATATCCATGAAATGATCTATTCTCTAAATGGATCTCATGTTTAATGTAACTTTTTTTCTTAAGGTTAATAAATAAATATAAACCAAAAATAAAAACATATGAATGAATTTATAATACTCAAAAATTACAGAATTAGACATCTGCCTAATGAGTGATGTTCTAAATGTTGCTAAATGATTAGTAGTAATTAAAAGGTTAAATAAAAGCTGAAGAAAGCTTTGAATTTTTAAATGTTTGCAACAGCTAGTAATCTGACTGATGCAGACGTTTTTGTCAAAGTTGAAAAAGTTATAGCTAATTAATTTCTTGGGAGACATATGATGAAATTGTAGGTGTGATAACATATTTGAGTAACATATGGTCGTTATGGGGCACCTTTCTAATGACTGAGCAGCAAGTTAAATATAGACTTTTTAGTTTCTTTTCCTTCAATACCAGTTCTTTGTTACTATTTTTTAAAATGAATTTTTCTAACTAAAGTAGAGTATACTTGGGATTAACCATTCAGAATGGATTTTTTTTTGCATGTGTTTTCAATTTAAATATCATAATTTTAAGTTTATCTTAAATGTTGCTAATTTTAATTTGTCTTTAGCAGACATAATTTAGTATACTTAATTATTAAATGTTAACTATGTCAGTTGTCCAGCGAATAAACTTATGATTTAAGGTATTTTGACATTGTTTCATTTATATACTTTTTATGGGTAAGGACCAAACTTCGTTAAGAGAGCAGATGTAAGATGACAACTAAGGTCTTTCATAAATTCATGTTTCCAAGAACGAATTTAAGATGGAATTCAACTAATTTTTGCTCTATCCTAATGATAGTATGTAACATTTATGATAGTAAATTTTGAGCTGATTTTTGAGGCAATTTAGTCTTTGTTTAAAATAATGTGAGTATAAATTGGTGGATGAGTTAAGCCATTCATTCAAAATTATTTACAAAGAAATGAAAGTTTTGACTCTTTTGTGATTTAATTTCTTCTGTGTTGCAGAATCATCCACTGGAGGGTGTTTTTAGTTAACTAGTAAGACACAATTAATCAACAATTGTATTCAAAATTAAAGAAAAGCAGAGAAAGCAATATATGTTAGGGAGGGTTGTCCATTTAAATTTCTACAAAAAGAACAATAAATATTCAATTATAGGATCAATAAACAGAAAGCTGGCTTCCATTTTCCCCTTCCCTCTTCCCCTCCATGTTCTCTTTTTACTTAACACTATGTATCACATTGTTTATAAAGATCTACTTTATAGTTTTAAAACTAATTATTATAGATTGTTATAGCACAGTGTTAGAGCTAGTTTGACCTTGAACTCTTTTGGAATGCTGTATTTAAATCTCTGTGATGATTTCTAGCAACATAAAATAAAACGAATACAGGAATACCTGAAAAAGTTAGTTTTACTTTTCATTGTGAAACAAACAGCTTTCAGTAAAATCTGAGTGCTCCTAGTAGAATCTGGATTCAAATTCTAGTGCTGCAACTTCTCATTGTGTGATTGTGGGCACCTTTACATGCTCAGTCCTACCTCTGTAAAGTGAGGAATTTAATCTAATGACATTTAAGGTAACATTTAGTTCTAGATCTATGGCTCAGTGATCCAGAAACATTTGGGGTAGCCTTTTGTTTTGACTGTTTTGACAACTTTCTACCAATTCTAGTCCTGTTCTTAGAGCAAATTGTATATACACAAGTATCCACTAGGGGTTGCTGGAATATTTATGACTCGGCTGGCTTTTGAACTTTTTCCAAGTAAAACAATAGAAGGGACATAAGTAAATTTTTGTTTAAAAAGAAGGTAACTTCTTTATTCCTTTGATAAAATTTAGTTTGTGATAGATGTGAGTTTTCAGTTTTTAAGGTAAGGAGAATAGACTCTGAAATGTTACTCAATGCCTATTAATTTGATGCTTATTTCATAATTTGAGAAATTACTTTTGTTTTATATTTCTTTTGTAATTTATGCAATTAATCTAATGGCAACAATTTAACTGAAATTTTATAATGTAGGCTGTTTGTGAATTTTATTAGTTAATGGTAGTTTAAATGGTATGAAATGCCAAGTTAGTATCTTAAAGTAATTTATTTATTGATCATACATTGGTAATAATGAAATGGTAAAAAAAGGAAATAATGAAGTTGGAAATAATGAAATAAGCTTAAATGTCTTTTTTTTTTTTTAAAGTAAAGCATTAAAGCATTCCAATAAAATATGTGTAGAAGACAGGAAGTACTTTCAGTAGGAAGATTTCATTCTATAGCTGAGTAATTATTAAGTTAGAACATTTTTTTTTCATTCAAAGATTAAACTATCTTCCTTTAAGGCTACTCTGCCTTTTTGTCATGAAGTAATAAAGTGGCAACTCTCTGTTCTAGAATTCAAGGTTAAAATCGACCATTAACACAAATAGGACAAAATCCTGAAAGCCATATTTTTTTCCTAGAATATTCCTAGAACACAAAATGATTTCTGAAGATTTACATTTTAAAGATAATATAAAAAATCTTTACATTGCCATGCATAATTTTTGTTGCCAGATGTGATGAGGTTAGTGTTTCAACCATTCTTGTATCTTATTTTTAGAAATTGCTTATTAAGCCCTAAAGGGATTTGAGATTGAAGAGAAGGGTGTTAGAGAAAGTATGTGTTAAAAGTCTCATTAATACTATGAAAAAAGTCCTTTTTGTGAAGCATGATGAACTCTGTCACATCTAAGCATTTTTTGGATGCTTTCATCGCCATCTGTAGAGGGTGGATCATTGATTATGCATCAGTCAGATAAAAAAGATAATTTCGACATTATCTTTCCTTCTCTAAATATCTTCCTGCTGTAAAATAACATGACAGTTTGAGCAAATAATCACAAAATAGTTTCAAAGATGGAAGCAAAAAATATAAAATATATACAAAAAATTTAGACTATTATTTTCTGTGAAGTGTAAAACAGATAAAATGATTTGAATGAGTAGATTTTGAGGAGGAAAAATATTTTGGCTTTTCCAAACTAAGTTTAATAATATTAATGAACCATTATTTTAATTTCAGTCAGTTAATATTTATTTACCACATACCTAGTTTTTAAAAAGTTAAAATAAAAACTAAATTCTTAATCTAATTTTTTGTGGAAGTAGCAAACTTATTTAAAAATATATAGAGTTTTAAGAAGTAATACTCATGATTAATAGTTAGGTTTCAAAGTATCCTGACGAAAGTAGTTATTTTCACTTTTAGAAATGATCCTAGCTCCATAAGATCTTAAAGAAGAAATAATTCTGAAATTGTATTAGCTAGGTAATATATGATGAGAGATGTTCCAGGGGAAAAAGAAAAAGAAAAAAAAAAGTTGTGCTTCTATCTTTGTTCACATCTCTGAAAATGAAAAAAATATCTCTGGCATCTGCCATGATTAACTACAATAAATACTTATGCTACCCAGATTAAGGTAACAGTATGCTACAGAGTGTGTTTAACTTAGATTACCTCCTCAATTCTGGTCCACTTGAGCTAGATCTCTTGTAAAAACAGTAATATAGGCAGGCCCCACCTATAAATCCAGTGGTTCTCAAGCTTGTTTTCAGTTTCTTTATCCTATTAAAAATTATTGAGGATTTCTCCAAAGCGTTTTTGTTTATCTGGATTATATTTATAGACATTTGCCATATTGGAAATAAAAACTATTTTTGAATTTGTAGAGCCTCTAAAAGGTTTCAGAGATCCCCAGGATTCTCTAGACCATACTTTGAGAACCACTGTATAAAGCAGTTGTATATAGACAAAGCATTCTTGCCCCACCTTACCATTCTGATTGCTTTGTCACTGGATACAAGTTGTTGTGGATTGGTGAATCCTTGTAAATGTAGTACTCAATTACTAGCACAATGATGAATCCCCTTGAAAAGGACTTTTAAGGCTCTTTGTAGGTTCACATATGTTAATCTAACTCTGAAGTTCCCATTGATGTTTCCTTTGTCTAAAGTAGTATCTGGGTCTCACTATTTTAAGTCACAGTGGTAGACCAGGTTGTCAGAAGATAAAGGACAAAGGGGAATGGAGCTGAGTTTTTGAACTGTTGCTCATGAACTACTGGTTTGTTTTCCTTTGATCATCCACTAGTAGTTTCAATTAATTTCAATTACTAACTGGACATAGAAAGAGTAGTGATGTCCAAAACATTCCCCCCTAAACTTTTTCTATGCATATATATGATCTCTGGGGAAGAAGAGGCTTAAAATTAAAATACAAAGGTAGTAAAAGCCCACAAGTAGAGGATGTGTAGTAAAGTGGTGACTCAAAATTCTTAGTTAATAATAATAATAATAAAGCTAAAAAATAGCCTTTTCTCCTTCCTTAAAATTCTCTGAAGTGCTTCTCTAAGGTATATCTCTGCAGACTGACATCCCTTTAGAGATCTCCATAGCTGGCATTTATTTTCTAGATGAAGGGGTTGTACTTCTTGAGGTTGCTTCTTCCTCCCTTAGGTTTTAAAATGGAAAGAAAAGCTTATCACTGCTCTAACTAATGTTTTTATAAGTAGCCTGAGTAAGGCCTCTTAACTAGTCACAAGTGCTTCCTGTGTGTTGTCATTCACTTTTAATATAGTGGCTAGTAGACATTTTAAGCTTAACATGTTCAAAATAAAACTTTTCTTTCTCTAAATTCTTACACATTCCTGTTTTCTCTGTTATCATAGAGGGCAACACCATTTTCCCAGTCGCTCAAGCATAAAACCTAGGTATCATTAGTAATTCTCCATTATCTTTCACCCCTTGTATCCAATCCATTGTCAGGGTCTGTCAGTTTTACTTTGGAAATATCTTTGTAGCCCCTTCTTTATCACTGCCTCCACTCCAATAGGACCTTATCACCTCCTATCTAGGGTACTGCAATAACCTGCTGTAGGTCTGCTGGCCTCAATTATCTCATTTCAGACTTTACTCCATTGAGCTATCAAAGTGATTTACTAAAGTACAGGTTGAACCATTTCACCCCCATCTCCCCTACTTAAAAAGTTTCAATGGCCTCCCTATTGCCTCTTGGATTAAATATAAAATACTGTACTTGATATTTAAAGCCCTTCACTTTCTATGCTTCCTCCCCATTCAATTTTTTGATAACTTTTCTCCTCTTCATATAGTTTTTGATTCAGTAACACTGATATATCCTGCCTCTTCTTTGAATAAGGTGCTCCATTTTCTCAGGCTGTCTTTCATGTCTAGAATGCTCTTCCCTCCTTTTCTCTACCTGCTGACTTCCCTGGCTTCTTTTAAGTTCCAACTAAAGTCCCAGTTTTCACAGGAAATCTTTCCCATTCCTTCTTAATTCTAGTGCAGGAAATCTTTCCCGATCCTTCTTAATTCTAGTGCCTTCCTTTTGTTAATTATTTCCTATTTATCCTAAATATAACTTGTTACAGATATTTGCTTGTTGTTTCCCCCTTTAGATTGTGAGCCCCTTGGGAACAAGATTTGTCTTTTGTCCTTTTTTGTAGCACAGTGCCTAGCAGAGAGTAGGCCCTAAGTGTGCTAAAAGTCCTATGACTCTTTCAAATTGATTAAAGACTGATCCTCACATTGTGATGAGGATCTAGGAAAATTCCATGCTATTTAATTAATTGATTAATTTGAGTGAGTTCTAGAACATCACCCATCTAATAGCTAGAGGATACATTTGATTCAAAGCAAATATATTTTTAAAGACTGTAGAACCAGAAATAGTTGTTATGGGCCATAACTTGAAACAAGGTGTTATGTCACTAGAGTTGATAGAAACAATGCTTATGTAATTGGTTCACACAATTGGAGTTTATACCTTTGGAGAGCATATATAAGCTAGAAGCCTCAACTAGGATTGACTTTGGGAGATTCACAAGTTCAGTGAAGGAGATTCATAAGTCACAGCTCCCACAATCCCACTCTCAGAGGAGGAGTCAACCTTTGAGTTCAAACCTTTAAGAGATCATATATAAGAAGCTCTTGAAGCCTCAGCCAGGAGTCAGTGGAGGAGTTGCCAGAGACTGCATTCGGGTAGAACTGGGGATTCGGAAGAAGAGAGGCTGAAGCTGGGAGAAGCAAAGCAACAAGAGCTCTTGGAACCAAGGAGAGAGATAGGCCTCTAAGAAAGCTAACTGGGCTATTTTGAAGGAGACAATAAAGGATTGAACTTTTAACTCCTGGCTGCGTTTGAGGTGATTATTACTCTGAACTGAAACTAAGGCTGCCTTCAGAAGCTCCCCGAGAAACCTGCTCCTAGAGAACATTATATTTGAGAAAAGAGAACATTAAAAGTAGAAGTATGCATGTTTGTGGGAATGTACTTGCAGGAAATACATGTTTATCAAGTATAGAGAGGGTTGCTTCTGTTGTTATTACATTGGGTGTAGTCTTTCCTTGAATAAGTAGACATGTATTGAAGTTCTGTCATGTGTTGCTCCTCAAGTGGTTATTATGTACCAGTGGTCTACAGGTTGCCTAATCATTCCATTAGATGTGAAGATGTAATTTCTATTTTCCCCCTTCTGACTAGTTTGCTCTCTTCACACATGAGGAGAATTGATCTCTGCCAGCTATTTTTAAGGTAAATCTCAGTTCTTAATTATAGTTATTTTAATAAGGAAAAGAAAAAATATTTTTTATGAAAGAATCTTTGTTCTCAAAATATAATTAAAATAGCCATTTCTTCTACAAAAGGAGATTCCTATCCCAGGCATTAATCTCTTTGGAACATACCAGCTAGTTGGTCCTTACTGGCATAATCTATTTTTTATTCTCTGGATTCTGATGCCCATAGTCAAGAATTGTCAGAAACTTCTTTCTAATGCAGTCTAGAAATTTCTTGTAGCTTCTCGCTTAAGGTCTATCTGTTAAACTACCTATCTATATCAGTTTAGTACCAGCACTTGGTGCTAAGGACTTTTCTGGTTCTTTACCCATCTATTTTTTCAGTTTTTGAAACTGCTGATGCTTTTTGAATTATTTTTCTAGGTCCATTCTGGAGAGCAATTTGGAACTATGCTCAAAAGTTATCAAACTGTGCATACCCTTTGATCCAGCAGTGTTTCTACTGGGCTTATATCCCAAAAAGATCTTCAAGGAGGAAAAGAGACCTACATGTGCAAAAATGTTTGTGGCAGCCCTTTTTGTAGTGGCAAGAAACTGGAAACTGAGTGGATGCCCATCAGTTGGAGAATGGCTGAATAAGTTATGGTATATGAATGTATGGAGTATTATTGTTCCATAAGAAATGACTAACAAGATGATTTCAGAGAGTCCTGGAGAGACTTACATGAACTGACACTAAGTAAAATGAGCAGAACCAGGAGATCATTATACATGGCAATAATAAGACTATAATGGTTCTAATGGACATGGTTCTCTTCAACAATGAGATGATTCAAATCAGTTCGAATTGTTCAGTGATGAAGAAAGCCATCTATACCCAGAGAGAGGCCTGTGGGAACTGAGTGTGAACCACAACATAGCATTTTCATGCTTTCTGTTGATTTTGCTTGCATTTTATTTTCCATCTCAGGGTTTTTTTTTCCCTTCTAAAAATGATTTTTCTTGTGCCATAAGAACTATATAAATATGTATATGTATTTCATGTATTGGACTACCTGCCATCTAGGGGAGGGAGATGGTGGGAACGAGGGAAAAATTTGGAACAGAAAGTTTTGCAAGGGTCAATGTTGAAAAATTATCCATGCATATGTTTTGTAAATAAAAAGCTTTAATAAAAAAATTTAAAAATTTTTTTTGCTAGGTTCTTCCTGAGAATAATAGTCTTTTCCTATGACCTTGCAAAGCATTTTTTAGCATAATGCATTACACATAGGAGGCACTTAATAAATGATAGATGATGGATACTAATCTTCCATATATACATAGTTCTCTGTTTACTTCTTGATAGCACTTCCTACAGACCTCAACAACATTCCTAATTCACAGTCTCCTCCACCTTCAGAATAGAGCACACTGCCTCATATTTTTACTAAAAAACAAAAGCAGGCCACTCACTGTTGGCTTTCTCTTTCTCTTTTTATGTATTTTAGAACTTCTTGATATTATACCGTGTTCTCTCTCCTTTTATTCCAGTCTCTGATCAAGGTAGCTCTTTTTAATGTGGCTGATAGATTCTTGACTCATTTCTTCCTGTCTTCTCCAGCTAAGTGGCCCAACAATCATTTCCCTCTCACTTTTTAACCTTTATTTTCTCCCTAATTCTAGATTCCTACAATCATTGTTAGTCTCACCTATTCTTCATAAATCCTCACTTTACTTTAGCATCCCTTCAAGCTCTTGTTCTATATCTCTTTCCTGCATAGCTGTATTCCTAGAAAAAAGTGACTGGTTACTTCCATCTTCTTTCTTAGCCCTTTTTCCACTCTCTTCTCAGCCCTTTTCAATTTGGTTTCCAGTACCATTACTCAACTAAAAGTGTTTTCTATATTTTCTAATTCTCTTATCTCTTTTTCCTTGTCTTTTTCTGTCTTTGTTTTTCTCTTTTACAAATAAAGATTTTCTGTGAAGATGTAGCATGGACATACTTCCCTACCTCAATACCCAGGGACACTTGTGCAACTTGGTTTTTAGCTTTGCTTTTAGGAGTGGCATAGACCGATGGATCAGTCTTCATCATTGTTACTCTTGAACTAGGCCAAGTAGATCACTAGAGACTGATTGTCATGGACCGACTTTCACCAAAACCCAATAGAGACAAAGATTTCTGATGGTTCTTTCTTTGGAATTTTTGTACCATCTCTTTACTTCATTCATCTAAAAGCAGGAAGGAATAGACACAGCAAGGATAGAAGCAACAACAAATAGGTCCATGTTCTAGGTATGAATTCTGCTCTTGGAAAGAGTGGGCCCAAGGCCCTTCCCTGACTTGGAAGTTCACAGTTGCATGTCCTCCAGTAAAAGAACCAGTGACCTTTTAATTGCCAAATTTGTTGTGTTTATCTGAGGCCTGGAAATCTTTCTTAATTTCTCTGTCTTTATTGGCATTGTTAATCACCATTTCCTTCTAGGTATGCTCTCTTTTTTGTGTTTTTTTGTGACATTATTTTCTCCTTAGTGTCTTCCTATGTGTCTGAGTGTTGTTCCTTTTTTGTGTTTGTAATGGGTGAATCTGACAAAGGTCAATTCCTTGTTGTTTAAGTTTAATGTTGAAATGAAGCACTCACAGGTCATTCAGTAATCCACAAAAGAAGTTTTACTTAGCATAGCAGAGAAAGAATAGTACATTTACTTTAGGTAGATATAGAATCTCTTCTCCACATGGGCACTCTGCTTTTCAGCAGGGCAGGGTATTCCAAGATTTGTGTGGTGTTGGAATATCTAACAAATCTAAACAGCAGTAACTCCACATGAGTGGGCCTTTTATGCTCTTTCATAATCAGGAGACTGCATCAAAAGAACCCTTTTCTTGGACAAAAGGAAAGACAGCTTGATCCATGCCAATATTTCCAGGCTCCTTTCATTGTATATCCTCTTAGTATCTTCAAAAGCTTCCAGGGGCTTAATGATGATCTCTATAGTGATTTCTTAAAATCTGTATATTCAGTGCCTTTTTTTTCTCCTGAAATATGACTCTTACATCATTTGCTAGTTATTTGATATTTCAAGTTGCATCATATAGCTTTATATCTATATTTATGTCTATATATTTTAAACTCATATATCCAAACTAGAACCCACTGTTTTCTCCCATAATCATTCTTTTACTGAATTTACCAATTTTTGTTAAGGTCAATACCATTGTCTCTTAGATTGGTAATTTTGATTTTGATCTTGTCTACTTACTCTCCCTTACCTCTCTCATATCCAGAGAGCTATGAGGTCTTGGTGTTTCTTTCAGCATGATATATCTTACAATAAAAGTTCACATTTTGATCACTTCCCGAGTGAATTATTGTAATGGCCTTGAAATTGGTCTCCTGGCCTCAGTTCTTCCACTTTAGTACATCTTCCACATAGCACAGATCTAACTATAACTTCTCTTCCTAGTGAATAGACTCCAGTGGCTTTCTGTTGCTTCTAGAATAAAATAGAAACTTTTCTGTTTTGTCTTTAAAGCCCTTTACATCTTGGTCTTAGTCTTTCTTTTAGTCTTATTATAGATTATGCTCCTTCTTGTTCATAGCCAAATTTCAGTCATACTGGTCCTATCACTGTTCCTTGTACACAGCTCTTTCCAATTCCGTTTTCCATGCCTTTGCTCTCCTTAAAAATAAGCTTCTTTCTTATCTCAGCCTCTTAGAATCCCTCACTTCTTCCTCCTTAGTTCAAGCAGTTATATATGCAGTCTTTACTGATTTCCCCAGTTGCTAGTGCCCTCCCTTCCTAAGTACCTTTTATTTATGGTGTACCTGTTTAATGTTCTACCGTCCTCCCCAGTTTCCCCAAAAGCTCATTATCTTCCTAAAGAGAAGCTAAGTGATACAATGGATAGAGTATTGAGCCTGGAGAAAAGATTTCAGTTCAGATCTGGCCTCAGATACTTATTCAGTGTGTAATCCTGGGCAAGTCACTTAACCTTTGCCTACTTCAATTTCCTCATGTGTAAAATGGGGAAAAGAATGGCACCTACCTCATAGTATTGTTGTGAGGATCAAATGAGATATTTATTTAAAAGAATGGTACTTAGCACAGTGCATAGCATATAGTAGTAACTGAGCAACTGCTTATTTCCTTCTTTCCCCTCAAATTATCTTGACTATAACTACTTGTTTATATTGAATGTTTTTTTATATTTTGTACCTCCTTCATTAGAGTATAAGCTTCTTGTGATTATAGATTGCTTCATTCTTTGTATGTCCAGGTATTAGCAACATGCTTATATATAATAAGCCTTTAATAAATGTTTGTTGATTAGTTGAAGAGGATGTATTTAAAAAATAAACTATAAAAATAGGATGAGAGTAATAGGTTATTTAGGATTGGTAGAAATGGAGAAAACATCCACATTGATAAATCCATAGATCCATTGGAAAAATACTTAAAAGGTTGGTCATACTAAATTTTAAAACTGAGACTAGTTTATAACTGAAGTTTTTTCAGAGAATTAAATTTGGCAAATGATTAAACCTTAATAAGGATTAATTGTTTAGCCTATTTTAGGGAAAAAATTAATTTAACAAACCTACTATTATGTGAAAATGAGGTAATGAACATGGGCAGTACATAATTTCCGTAACATTTATAGCATCAGCTACAAAGAAGGCTGAATTAGTGTCATCAAATACAAAGAATGTTCATTTCAGTATCAAGGCTTTTCAGAAAGTACTGCTCATGGTTACTATAATGAATTCAACATTCAGGATCTGTGTTATTTAAAGCTACCATGGTATGTTCAAACTTTAAGGGGGATGCCTTTTAATCTCCTGTATTTGGATTTGACATTTTTGTTCTGTTTTTAGGACAGTATTTAAAAGTTTCCTTTATACATTATAACATTTGAGTTCTTACTTGAAAATTTAAAAGTATATCTACTAATAAACCAAATTATTAACTATGTAGAGCTTTTCTTTAAGATTTGAGCAAATCAAAAAAGATGTTTGCTTTTTCTTAGAAATAGTTATCAAAAGGTAAAGGTTTTTCTGAGATATAAATCCAAGTATTTCCCAGAAATAAGTCATTTTTTCCTTTCTTTGGGGAAACTTTAAGCAGTTTGTAAGATTTGGACTATACAATAGAGTTAAGCTAGGGTTTTTGTATATGCTAAGACTTTAGGTATCATGATTGTGGTTTTTAGCTACAAAAACTTTTTTATTGGAAACAGTCCTGTTAGCAGTTATACTATTAATATCCATTTATTGAGAAGATGCATGGAGATAAAAGATTCCTGGAATTTCATTAATACCTTTAAATGAATTTACATTTTAATAATCACAATGACATTCATATACATTTGAAAAATAGTCATATGTATATACATTAAGATGCTATTTATTGGCTTTGCTGAGTATAAAGGAACTTTTTTTTTTATCAAAAGTATCTCTATTTTGTTTTATTTATTTAATATTTTCCCCAGTTTCATTCAAAACAAAAGTATTTTTATATTTGTTTTTAAATTTTTGAGTTCTTGATTTTTTTATCCCCACCCACAATTAAGAAACCACTTGTGAACTTATGCAAAACATTTTCATAAAAGTCAAGTTGTAAAAAAAGAAAACATAAATCTCCCACCCTAATGAAAATAAAAACCCTCAAGAAAATTAAGAGAGAGAGACAGAGAGAGTGGTTCAATAATCTGTATTCAGACACAATCATTTACTTTTCTGGATGTGGATAGAATTTTTCATCATAAGTTCTTCAGAGTAGTCATGGATAATTGTACTTATAAGAATAGTATAGTCGTTCACAATAGCTGGCCATCCTAAAACGTTCTATTACTTTGTATGTAGTACATTTCATTTTCTTGAGTTCATGGAGGAGTTTCCAGGTGGTTATTTTTTTTTCCTGAGAGCATCCTGCTCATCATTTCCCATGGAACAATAATAATCCATCATAAATACACACCACAGTTTTTTGAGCCATTCCCCAATTGATAGACATCCCCTCAATTTACAAAATTGCCCTAAGAATAAGTTGCTATTTTTTTCTCTGCATATAGGTCATTTTCTTTATTTTTTCCCCCTGAATCTCTTGATATTCATGCCAAGTTGTGGTGTTGTTAGGTTGAAGGATATGCATGAATTTATCTCTCGTGTTTTTTTTTTTTTAATAAATTTTACTCGGGAGGAACTTATTTATTAAAACCCATTATTTCATATATTTGCTGGAGCTAAGTAAAGGTGACATGACAATACTTGGTAATTCTTGGACACTTTGCAATATTCCAGTGAGTCCTTTGGGGGCCCTTGAGTTCCCAGGTGGAAGACCTGTAGATGCCAATAGAATCAGCAAAACCCTTTTGAAGGACTTTGGGGGAAAGGCAGAAGGAAGGAACAATAATAGAAGAAAATTATTTTAAATAATCACATATGGAGGAAGAGGGATGAGTCCTAAAGGTACAAGAACTAATCATAAGCAAAAATGTGCAAAATTGCATTCTAATTGACTCCTGGTATGTACTTTGTGAATCTCTAGTCCTTTAATGACTTAGACAATAATTAGGTGAGTCTATAAATATTACCCTCTTGCATTCTCTTCAGCAACTTTCAATTTTATTCATCAGAATAAATAACCTAACTTAGGAAGAAGACTATAAGTTTGCTTTGCATATTGAAAGTACATGTAGAATGTTTAGAAAAGGGAAAACTGTCTTATTTATGGACTCCTTTTGTAATCAAAAAATTTTTAAATATTATTTTGAAAATGTTTCAGTTAAACTGCTTCATTAGTTTCTTAACTTTAAAGCTTGTTGTGATATGGGAGTCACTTGCCAGTGGCTGCTGGAGGTCTAACTCAGACCTGTTGAATGGGTCTCTTCATGTGAAAGCATGATGATGATACAAGGAGACTGAGAGACAGTTGAGTTGTCTGACCTCTCTCCTCTTCCCTCTTGCCTCCAATTCATTTCATTCTCAATCCACAAGGAACAATTTCAAAGGCTGCTTTGCAACTCCTTCAAGTATTATGATCCACAGCTGTGGAGGCTCTCAGAGAATTTACCTGCCCCTTTACTTAGGCATGGTCCCTAACAATTCCCCGTTTTTTGTTTTATGGAAACACAATTATTTTCCCCCATAGCATAGTCAGTAAGTTTGTGCATTGGATGTTATCTAAGTCCACATGATAAGATATCTGAGTCCACATGCTAGGGAGTGCAGACAGCACTATCACCTCTGGATGGTTGCAGGGTGAAATACTATAGCAGGTGTTGAAGCTTGTGAGATATCATGGAGGCAGATCAAACAGAGAAGCGGGCTTAGAACAGACATTTTTCATAAGTCTTTCATCAGTTTCCTGGTTCAGCCCTTTGATGTGTTGGCCCATTTAATTACCCTGACTAAAAAAGTCTTACCAGGTCTCTTCTCCCTTTCTTTCCTCGCTGGTTACGGAAGGAACTCTGGGAGGATCCTATTCACGATCAGCTCTCAAGGGCTGCTGCTTCTTTGTTTCTTGTGATTCTTGTGCCCCACATTGGGAGCCATATGTTGTATCCAGACTAGCTCTCTGAAGGATCTCAGGACCCAGCCTTGGTATTAGTGGAGGAGTGAAGAAAGCATGAGACTCAGATGGTCAAAGATGGAGTCCTTATTTCAAGTCCTCAGCCCTTAAATACCTTGGTAGGATTACATCATTACAGCACACTATGTATGTGTTAACTAGAGAATCATTATATCATCATATCACACTGAGCAAGTTCTAAACTATAAGCACCCTGCTATTGATATGTAAATGCCTCTCTTGGAATAATCTAGAACCCAGAAGAGTCTTAGTTCCTTATTCATTCTTTACTTCTGTCCTCTGGCCCTCTCTTCCCCCCCCCCCCCCCCCCCCTTCCCCTTTCTCTTCCTTTTTGTTCTTGTTCATGTTTTTGTTTTTGTTCTTGTTATTCCTGTTCTTTTTCTTTTTCGTCTTCTTTCTTCTTGTTCTTGTTCTTTTTCTTCTTCTTTCTTCTTGTTCTTATTCTTTTTCTTCTTCTTCTCCTCCTCCTTCTCTTTCCAGTTCCTCCACTTTATAGTATATTATTTTTTTCCAATTACACGTAAAAATAATTTTCAGTATTCATTTTTATAAGATTTTGAGTTTCAAATTCTTTCCCTTCCTTCCCCCTCTGTTCCACCTTCTCTCTAAGACAGCAAAAAATGTTATAATATACAATAATATTAAACATTTTCACATCAGTCATGTTGTGAAAGAAGAATCAGAACAAAAGAGAAATGCCTCAAAGGAAAAAAAAAACAAAAATAAAGTGAAAATAGTATGTTTTGATCTGTTTTGAGACTTCATAGTTCTTTTTCTGGATGTGGATACATCATGAATCTTGGAGTTGCCTTCAATCATTGTATTGCTGAGAAGAGCATAGTCTGTCATAGTTGACCACTGCATCATGTTGCTGTTGCAGTCTATAGTGTTGTGATTTTGCTTATTTCACTCAGCATCAGTTCATATGAGTCTTTCTAGGTTTTTATGAAATCTGCTTGCTCATCATTTCTTATTGCACAATAGTATTTCATTACATTCATACACTACAACTTGTAATCAGCAATTCTTCAATTTCCAGTTCTTTGTTACCACAAAAAAGAGCTGCTATAAATTTTGTATGAGTGTTTTTGGATCCTTTCCCCTTTTTAAGGGTCTCTCTGGGATACAGATCTATTAATGGTATTAGTAGATCAAAGGATATACACAGTCCCTCTGGACATAGTTAGTTCCAAATTGCTCTCCAAAATGTTTGAAAGGTTCACAATGCATTAATATTCTACTTTTTCCACATCATCTTCAGCATCTATCATTTTATTTTTTCATCATATTAACCAATATGATGGGTGTGAAGTGGTACCTGAGTTGCTTTGATTTTAATTTCTCTAATCATTATCATTTAGAACATTTTTTCATGTGACTATATAAAGCTTTAATTTCTTCGTCTGAAAACTGCTTTGATGATTTATCAATTAGAGAAGGAAGTATATTCTTAGAAATTTGTCTCTATTCTCTATACATTTGAGAAATGAGACCATTATCCAAAATACTGGCTGTGAAAATTATTTCCCATCTTTTCTGCTTTCCTTCTCACCTTAGTTGCATTTGGTTTTGTTTGTGCAAAACCTTGTTAATTTAATGCAATTAAAATTATCCATTTTGCCTTTCAGAATGTTCTCTATCTCTTATTTGGTCATAAATCCTTCCCTTCTCCAAAGATCCTTGCTCTTCTTATATATATAATATTATTTTATTTTAAATTATTTTAGGTAGAATTGTCACTTTTATATTAGCTCCATGACCAATTGATATTTGTCCAATTATTTAGAACTGACTTTAATGTGTGTGAAAAGTGTTTTGTAATTATGTTCATATAGTTCCAGGATTTATTTGGCAGGTAGACTTCCAAATATTTGGATTCCAATTATTTTTAATGGAATTTTTCTGTTTCTTGCTGCTGAGCTTTACTGGTAATGAATAGAAGTTCTGATGATTTTTGTGGATTTATTTTATATTTTGCAACTCTGCTAATTTTTTAGTTGATTATCCAGAATTCTCCAAGTATCCCATAATATCATCTGCAGAGTCAGAGTTTGTTTCCTCATTGCCTATTCTAATTTCTTCACTTTCCTTATCTCTCTTTTTGCTAAAGCCAATATTTCTGATACAATATTAAATAATGGGGGTGATAATGGAAATCCTTGCTCTTGCTCCTGATCATTTTGGGAGAGCTGCTAGATTATTCCCAATACATATAGTGATAGTTTTAGATAGGTACTACTTATCATTTTAAGGAAAAGTCTATTCTTATGTTTCCTAGTATTTTAAAAATAGGAATGGGTACTATATTTTGTCAAAAGCTTTTTTAGCATCTATTGAGATAATCATATGATTTCTGTTACTTTTATTGATTTGGTAAGTTATGCTGACAGTTTTCCTAATATTGAATCATTTTTGCATTCCTATCACAAATTCCACCTAGTGTATTATCCTTGTGATAAATTGCTGCAATCTCTTTGCTAACATTTTATTTTAAAACTTGCAATATTCTTTTCTTTCTTTTTCTTTTTTGGGAGGTAATTGGAGTTAAGTGACTTGCTCCATCAGTATTCTTTAGGGAAATTGGTCTATAGCTTTTTTTTTCTTTGATTTTATGTAATAACCATCAAGAAACATTAAATATCCAGTGTTAGCTCACTCTATGGGAAACTAGACTAATATAGACTTGGTATTGGATCAGTGTTTTAACCAGCAGTTCTTAATTGAGAATAGATGAGTAAAACTTTGAAGGTTTTTAATCTCTTCTGTCCCAGTTTTCTATCCAAAAAAACAAGGTTACCTAAATGTTGGAAACCTTACTGTGGGAGCTCTTTCCACCAAAAAATTATCATCAGCATCTGTTTGGAAGCTGACTGAGATTAAACAACTTTGGTGTGGGTCAAATAAGTGCCATATGTTAGATTTGAACTCTTCCTAATTCTAATCCGAAACCCACACTGACAAGTAGGACATACAAAATAACATAAAAACCTTAGTGATTGAGAATTGATGTCCTTTGACTGTTAAGTGGTAGATTTTAAATATTTTATTGATTTGAAATAGGGGTATACGGCTATTTGTAGTAAAATAATAACAATCATAATAACTTTTACCTTTATATTACCATTTAAAGCCTACTTTCTTTATGATATTCATATTAATTGGTTAGTAAATGTTATAAAAATGGGTCCTCTAATTCCAAAGGCAGATTTAATTCTGAAAATAAGTTAGATTAATTTGGAGTGGACTTTATTTGGAAAAGTTTAGGTGATATAAATATATACCTATTTAAACTTTAAATTTCTATATACAATATATAGCAATTAAAATGGTATAATGATTCAGAAAATTATAGTGAATATTATAAGAATTAAAACATTACTTCTTTCAGCTTAATAAAATGATCATTAATCCAGACTTTACCATAAATTTTATAGGACCAAATTTAATTAAGTAGGAAGTAAAAATTAGTAAAAGGAATAAATAGATTTGTATTTTGTGAGAATAGTTATATTTGAAACCCAAACAAAAATATTAATATTAATATAATGAGGATTTAGACTACTGGAGAACTGGATTAGTGAGGACATTCTGCCTTAATCTAACATGGGATGAAGAAAAGCTGTTTAAAAGGCATGGAAAATTCCAGTAGCAATTAATTCCCAGTCACCTGAATAGTGCCATTTAAGCTGGCTGAAAATATGAAAATTTTAACATGTGAAAATTGTGACTTCTGAAGACATTTTTTAAAAAAAAATAATTTTTACAAATAAAAGGTCTACATAAATGCCACTTAAAATGTTGAATAACATCAGTTTTGTGGTTTTTGATTTTCTGCCATTATCGATAAGATAAAACAGTAATTCTTGGAAAGGGAAGAATTAATTCACACACACACAAAGATCAAGTAATTTAAGATATTCTTTTCTCTAACATACTGGTCATAGATGAATAAAAAATAAATGATGAATAAAAGCAAATTTATTAAGATGATATGATATCAGTGAGAGAATTATGCCTTTCTTCAGGTAGTCAGATAATATTTTGATAAATATTATATCATAACAAAAGTAAGAGAAAGAGAATCTTTATTTCCAAGTATTCATTATTACAATGATTTTTGTGTTGATAAGTATCTATTTGTTCTTCAAACTGGGTCACTTTGAGGCCTATATGAGCATTTTTGAATGACAGTGGCACTTATAAATGTAGAAGATAGGGATTGAGTAGTGCTACAGATTGCTATTTTTAAATTTAAGGAAGATGATAATACAGCTTTTGATAGGAAGATAAAGTGGATTTAAGTCGGTTATACAAATTCAACAAATATTGAATACCTATTAACTTTAAGATATTCTGATACTTTGAATTTGTTGAAGCGTTATACAAGATTAAATCAACAGGAATTTCTGGATAGCTTATTTTATACCTTGCTCAGAATTATCCCCTAGAATCCTGAGGGAGAAATAAGAGGCACCTCTGGGGACTTAAACTGTCAGTGTGAAAATGTTGAGTAAGTAGCCTTCTTGGGAGTGTTACCTTATTAATTAGGGCTGTTAGAGAGTGAATTGGCCTGCTCTTAACCAATTCTTCCGAATCCTACCTAATCATTCCTATTCAGTAAATTTCAGAAAGTCTGCAATGGGAAGCTCTGGCAGTGCTTGTATCAATCTCATTATCAATGTGGACATCCCTGCAAAGTGTACTGCTAAGATAAGTGAACTTATCCTCAACAATCAAAACTTCTCCATTTGTTGTATAATTGATGGTTCCACATATGGATAGTGTGATGCTGGGTGATGTTTTCTTGATGTTACTTATTAGGCCTAAATTAGCCCAAGCAGCAGAGAATTGATCCACACTTTGTTGCATCTCAGCTTCTTTGGCTGCATTGAGTGTACAATCATCTGCAAATGAAAAGTCATGCACCAGCACTCCCTGCACTTATTTGCCATCAGTGTGGTAGCCGATGTTGATGGCATGTTTGTCCTCACTGAAGGTGTTTAATACTATGACTGAAAACATGGTAAAAGTCATGGGAGCAAGCACACAGCCTTGTGACTGGGAAAACTCGAGAGCATTGTCCATTGTCCAGAACCCAGGCAAACATGTCATTATGAAATTGACATACTATACTGATGAATTTCACTGGGCAACCACATTTTGACATTTCTGTAAGCCCTCACAACCAACAGTATAAATTGGTCAGATCTACAAATGTATTCAAACCTCTGTTTTGCTCATGCCATTTCTCCTGGAGTTGTTGGGCAACAAACACCAAATCAACTGCTCCTTGACCTCTTCTGAAGTCTTACTGACTCTCAGATAGATGATCTTTTTCCAGGTATAGGATATGCCTAATAAAGAGGACTCTAGCAAGAATATTGTCAGCAATAAGAGAGTGACCTTCTTATCATTGTCACAAGGAAATCTATTTCCCTTACCTTTATTGATATGAACACTGGAGGCATTTTGAACTCCTGGGCATAATCTCTTCTTGCCATATAATCTGGAAATTTTCAGTCAGCTTTTGTATAAGCAATGGAGCCTCACTTTGTAAATCTCAGTTGGAATAGAATCAGCACCAGATGCTTTGCCACCAGAAAAATAGCTTAAATAGTATTCAAAATCTCTTCAGTTGGAACTTCAGCTAGGGTATGATTGAAGTCAACCTGAGGTAAATGGTCAATAAGTTCAGCATTAATTGATGATAGTCTGTTGAGAACACTATGGAAGTGTTTCGCACATCTTTCTAGAATCATGGCCTTATCACTAATCAATGTGACTCCCATCAGAACTGAATAGTTGAAATGTTCAATATGTCTTTGGACCCATAAAATAGCCTTAAATTCATTGTAAAAAACATTTTGGGTTATCAGCATAAAAATGAATTTCATCTGCCTTCTTATTGAGCCAAGAATCCTGCATCACTTTTAAGTTTTGGTTGTACTTTTGATGATATTGAATGCTACCTTCTTAAAGATGAATGAACCATCCTGCTGGTATACCCTGTGGAGTTCTTGTTTTTCATTTAGCAGCTTCTGAATTTCCCCATCATTTTCATCAAACCAGTCTTGATATTTGTGAGTGTTCTGACCCAGATACAAATGCAGTACTAAATAGCAAATCTCTGAAAGCTGTCCAGCCCTTTTCTGCTCCTGGTTGCCAACTCTGTTGGAATTTACCCTCCAAATTAGCAACAAAGTGTTGCCTCTTAGAGAAGCACTCTTATTTATTAACATTAAATCTTCTGGTAGTCTTTTTGCCTTGGGGCTGTCCCTTTTGTTGAACGTGGATATTTAGCTTGGAGAGGATATGTTCATTATCTGTACTCTGCTCCACACATTGCCTTTGTCACTTGCATCCTGAGTTGTCTCTTCTTACAATTACATACTATCTCATTTGACCCTCACAAGTAACCCTTGGAGGTAGATGATATTATTATTATCATCATCTTTATTTTGCATTTGAGGAAACTGAGGCAGAGAGGCTAAGTAACTCACCATGAGTTATATAACTAAGTATAGGAGACTGGACTTGAACTCAGATATTCCAAATTTCAGGTCCAGTGCTCCATTCTTTGTATTATCTGCTTTGTAAATTATAAAGTGTTATCTGAATGCTAAGTATTGTTGTTATTTACAAGATACAGTATGTAATTGTGTCAAGTAGATTGCTGCTATTATATCAACTGACAAGGCCTGGCCTGTCAAATTTGCCTTCATACTGTATCTTGGATATGTTTCCTTTTTCCTTCTCATTACTCTGGTACAGGTCCTCATCATTTCATGTCTGGTCTTTTATAATAGCTTATTAGTTGGTCTATCTGCCACAATCTCACCTCACTCCAGTTCATTTTACACTCAGCTTATCAAAGTGATTTCCCTTAAGTTTAGTTCTGAATATGTCACTTCCTATGCAGTAAACTCTTGGTTTTTTATCATTTCAAGGATCAAGTACAAAATTCTCTTTGACATTCAAATCCCTTCATAACCTAGCACCTCTCCCAGCTTCCATCCTTCTTATGTTCTCCCTCAATCCAGGGATACTGCTCTTTTTGCCATTCCTCAAATAAGACACTGCATCTCCTAATCTGGCCATTTCCATTGCGTTGTCCCTCATGCCTGGAATACTCTCCCTCTTCATCTCTGCCTTCTGGCTTTCCTTGGTTCTATTAGGTCCCAGTTAAAATCCCACCTTCTATATAGGAAGCCTTTTCCTAATCATTCTGATTTCCAATTTGTACATAATTATTTGCATGTTGTATCCTCCATTAGATTGTGATTTCCTCGGGATCAAAGACTGTCTTTTACTTTCTTTGTATCCCCAGAGCTTATCATAGTGCCTGGCCTTATAATAAGCATTTGATAGAGATACTAGTTTATTGAAAATAATTTAATTTAGTTATGTGACTCCATAACTACCTTACATTTATACCATACTTTCAAAAACCTTCATAAATATTTCACCTGTGCTTAGATGATATAGTGGATAGAGCACTGGCCCTGGAGTCGAGAAGAACCTGAGTTCAAATTCCATATCAGACAAGTAACCTTACTAGTTGTATAACCCTGGGCAGGTCACTTAACCCTAACTGCCTCCCCCCCCCCAAAAAAAAAACCACCCAAAATATCTCATTAGATCTTCACAACAACTCTGGGAAGTAGTTGCTATTATTATCCTCTTAAAGATTAGGAAACTGAGGAACAGAGAGGTTAATAGCTAACATTTATATAGTACTTTCTATGTGCCAAGCATTATGCTAAGTGTTTCACAGTAATCATGTACAAACAAAATAGAAATCATGAATTTATAGAAAGTGGGATCCACCAATGGGAACCAGGAAAGCCAAAAAGGCAGAGATGAAGAGGGAGAGCAAGGGGGACAAGCCAATGGAAATGGCCAAAGTAGGAGATGCAGTGTCTTGTTTGAGGAACAGCAAAGGGAGTAGAGTCTCTGGATTGCAGAATTCTTGAAGGATAGTATAAAGTGTAAGAAGGGAAAAGTAGAACAAAGGAGGCTGGGAGAAGTGCTAGGTTATGAAGGGGTTTGAATGCCAAAGAGGATTTTGTACTTGATCCTTGAAGTGATAAGAAGCCAAAAGAGTTTATAGCCAAAAGAGTGATATGATCAGATCTAAACTTTAGAGAAATCACTTTGGTGGCCTTCTTTTGAGCCTTACCACAGTTCTGAGAAGTAGATGCTATTATAGTCTCCATTTTACAAATAAAGAATCTGAACTAGAAGTTCAGTTACTTGTCCTAGTGTCACAAAGCCAGGAAATGTTAAAATATCCTTAAGGAGATATTTGAAATCAGATTTTCCTGACTCCAGGTCTCGTTGTTTTAACCAGTGTGATATCCAGTTGCCTCAGAAGTTGAAGTGTTTGAGATATAGCACCAATACATGAGATTTATGTTGGCATGAAATGTTGAGGTTCGCTCATGTGAGAAATTCACAATGGCCCTTCTCTTTAGCAACAGGTAGCTTTACTTAGGAGCAGAGGTGACAGACAAAATGAAGAGATATACAGACATCAGAAATAATAAATGTGAAAAAGATTTGAGAGAGCACATAACAAGGAAAGGGGTTTTAACAATGGAAAAGACTAGGTCCCTAGTGGAGCTTACAATAAACCAGGAGAAAGGAAATATTCCATGAGCAATGGACAGATGTATAGGGGGAATTTAATCTTGGGGGTTTGGCATAATTTGGGTTTCTGACAGCAAGTTGGGGTTACTCAGGACCTCCACAGAGGGTGGAACTATAAGGTTAAACTGATTCTCTCAGTGCCTCTTCCTTGCCTGCCTCATGGAGTCATCTTATTAGTACTTCAGTCTTTCTCTGCCAACCCCACTTAATTACTCAGGTCCTCATCTGATGGATTTTACTTTTATTATTTTTAAAGGAGTAAGAGAACAATGAAACATACTTAGGTTAGTTCTCTAAAGAGGTCTTTTATATCTTGATGTGAAAGAACCTAAGGTGTTGACAGTGGAATACAGAGAAAGAATTTAGAGTTTTCTATCTCTATAAACAAATATTACATAATCAATTGGGCGTAACTTTTCAGTGTTGAAATGGCTTTCTGACTATGGATACGTGAAATACGGTAGTTGGTTCATAGTGATTACTTTGTCATGTTTCCTTTACTCTGTGATTGTTTGGTTCTGGAAAAAAAATAATCTTATTTCCCCTACCATGTAGAATGAATTTCTTAATACTGGTCTAGATTTTCTGATATTATTTTAATTTAAATTATGTTAAGATAAACATTATATTCTGTGTAGGTAATCACAAGAACTAAGTAGATTATTCATAATATTCATTCAGTATGATAAAGCAGATTTTGTTTTGTCTGTTATTCAGTTAAAATACAAGTTGACATTCATTAATTACAAGATATTTATATCAAATAAAGTTGGTTTATATCAAAATGAGAATGGGATCATGGTAGTTTATATTTTGGAGAAATAAACAAGAAGTTAGATTGATATTTGTCACGTTTAGCATAATGCCACTGGCAGTATATATTGAGGATGATATTAATTTGATTTAATGATTACATACTTGAGATATTTTATAATATTGTTCTTATTACCTCATAATTTATTACCCAAAATAACAGGAAAAATTTGTGGTTTTTACAACAAAAATTTTCTTCTAATAGAAAAACTAGACTTGGTTTAAAATTGTATTGGAATATATACTGAACTTCCAAATTAATAAAACAATTGTTATATTTTTAAACTTAAATGCTTTCTCTATTGTTTTTTTAAGAAATGAGATAGGATTCTGAGATGGATTTTTTCATCTCTTAAACTTATGAAAATAATTGGAGTGGTTTATTAATTCCAGAGAAGCTTTTCTGTCAGGCCAATTTAATGATATGGATAGTACTCTTAATTGGCATTCAGATCACAGTTAAGCACTGGACTCAGCATATAGCCAACACTGAGTTTTAGGATTTAGGCAAAGCCACTGACAGTTGTCAGGGTAGTTCAGTGTATATTGTATAGAATTCTTGAATAATGGGGAGACTGAGTAAAAGTATTACTATGCAAACATAAATGAAAAATTTCGTAGTGCTACCCTGTAAAAACAAACTTTATAAAAAGAGCGTATTCATTGTTTCATCTTTTTGTTTAATTTGTATAGATCATAGATGTAATAGGAGTTTGGAGTAAATTGGAGTAAATTAGCCGCATAATTCACTAATCATAACATCAGTCTGAAAAAATTTGACAAATAGAAATTTTGTGCTAAAAAATTAAGAAATTAGAAAGTACTTAAAAGTTCTAGAATTTTAAAATAATTACCACCTTTTATAGAATTTTAAAATAATTGCCACCTTTTATAAAAGTTAAATTTCATTTTCTGTAGAAAACCTTTTCTAATCTCCATTTGTTTAGTCTCATTCTTCTGATGATTATTTCCAGCTTATCCTTTGTATAGTTTATTTATAAATAGTTTGTGTACTGTCATCTTCCTTAGACTGTGAGCTCCTTGAGAGTAGGGACTTTCTTTTGCCATTCTTTGTATCTCTAGAGCTTAGTACAATGACTGGCACATGGTAGGTTCTAAATAAATGTTTATTGATTTACTGGCTGACTGACTATAACTTGCCCCTCATATTTTTTTTTTTTTTGTTTTGTTTTGTTTTGTTTTTAAAGCTGATTTGGAGAACCTCTGCCTTTTTTAATAAATTCAATGAGGCAATATTACTCTGGTTACTGGAGCCCAGAGAATAATTTAGCCCTTCTGGAATGCTTTTATTGCCCCAATTAGTGCAAAGCCTTGGAAAGTTAAAGATAAAAAGCAGCTGAAGAGCTGTGTATAATGGTTGGTTAATCAGTTCATTAGGATTCCAATGGGCTGTAATAAAGGTGATATTGTTTATCCCACAATTAAAGAGAAAAAACGAATAGTATGGCAAAAATATAACTTTTTTTTTAAAGTTTTACATAAAACAGACACTTTCAAATAAACATCGCAAATTCTTTCTAAAGATCATTCCTTGCAAACAGTTCGTCAGTTGTTAACAACAAAGATAGATGTGTTGTTTAATTTTGATAGCATGGTATTAAAATTGGCCTTTTTAGTTGAGGGGATTTTTATTGCCTCTTAGTGTCTTTATTTGTTCATTGTAATTCTTATTCTTTTGGTTTCAATTTGTTCATTTTGTATTTTTTGGTACATATTTTACCTTGTTTGACTGAATTCATATTTATATTTTCTTTAATATTCCATGAATACATATTTCACAGTTTTTTTGTTTTTTTAGCCATTCAAGTATCACTGGGCACATATTTTGTTTTTGCAAATAATACTGTTATGTACATTTTTGTGAATGTCAATAACCTTGTAGATAATTCCTGGTAGCGAAATCTCTAAAGGGGCAAGAACAATTTAATAAAATTTCTACTAAAATTCCAAATTAATTATACAGAGTAATTGAACCAATTCACAAATTATCAATAGTGAACTTTTGAGTCAACAGTGAGGTTCTCTTGTACTTTGCCATTTCTGCTGACGTGATATATATGACGTTATTTTAAATTGTATTCCTCTAATTAATAGTGATTTTGAATATTTATGAAATGGTTTATATTTCTTCTAAAAAGCATTCATTGTGACTTTGTTCTTATTTTTTAACTTGATAATTTTTTTCTTTTAAAAAATTAAACTAGCTGTTAGTTTATTAATATTTTTATTAGCTTTTTGTTTTCTCATTGTTTTCAGTCTTGTTAATAGCTCTTAATTTCCAGAATTTGAAACCCTGGGGTTGTTTAGGTATTACTTATTGACATGTTGAGTTTTTGTTCTTGGTGTCATGAACAGTTCATGGATATTTTCAATATTTTTATTAATATAATTGCTTTATTTTTTGCAAGGCTTATCTTAGATATATGACATAAGTTTTTGTGTTTGGTCTTATAGTAATAAAATTATAAATGTTGTAAATTACAAATGATATCAACTGATAGTCTATAGGACATGGTTTGGGATTGTAATTCAGCCATTTAATACTTTTGTAATCTTAACCAAATCACTTAATCTCTTTGGTATCAGTCTTTATAAAATCAAGGGATTGCACAGTGTAAGATTTAAGTCTCTGATAAATCTGGATTTTCTGGTGGAGTATTACTTATTGATGATAGTTTTTATTGTGTTACATGCTTTTGCCTTTCCCCATTTTTAGTGCTCTTTATTTTCTAGCATGTAATCTGTTTTTGTAAAGGTTCCATTTGATGCCGAAAAATTAAGATTTTTAGTCAGTTAGACCATAAAAGATCATGCCTAATTTTACTCAAATTTGATTCAGATCATTATTCCTTCTCTTGATTGATTTCAGCATTCTATTTTAAAACTTAACAAAGGGAAGTTTTTGTTCAGCTTCATAAAAAATTTTTACAATCTTGCCCCAACTTATTTTTCTAGCTTTATTGTACATCACTTTCTCATATGAACTCTACAGATTGAGCCAATAGGACTTGTTTCCCCAAAATGACTGTTTTCTATTCATTCCACTTCTGTCTCATGGAAATCTCTTCCTTCAAGATGCAGTTCAAACAACATTTTGTATATGAAGCCTTTATTTAAAGCCTGTAAGGGCAGGTAGGTATTGTACTATTTAGAGCACTGACCCCAGAGTCAGGAGAACCTGTGAGGTGATTCACCAAAAAAATATTTTAGTTGCTACTGTTTTTTCTTTTTTTTCTTATTATTTATCATTAGTTTTTTATTTTCAAAACATACACATAGATAATTTTCAACATTCACCCTTGAAAAACCTTGTGTTCCAAAATTTTTTCCCTCCCTTACCCCCAGCTTTTCCCCTAGATGGCAATCCAATATATGTTAAACATGTGCAACTTCTCTATACATATTGTCATGGTGCACAAGAAAAATCAAATCAAAAAGAAAAATGTAAGCAAACAACAACAACAAAAAAATGAAAATACTATGGTGTGATCCACATTTTGTCTCCACAGTCCTCTCTCTGGCTGCAGATGGCTCTCTTCATCACAAGTCTATTGGCCTGAATCATTTCAGTATTGAAAAGAGCCACATCATTTCTTTGACAAAGAGATCTAACTCAGTTTCAATTGATCAGTGATGGACAGAAGCAGCTACACCCAAAGAAAGAACACTGGGAAATGAATGTAAACTGTTTGCATTTTTGTTTTTCTTCCCGGGTTATTTCTACCTTCTGAATCCAATTCTCCCTGTGCAACAAGAGAACTGTTTGGTTCTGCACACATATATTGTATCTAGGATATACTGTGACATATTTAACATATATAGGACTGCTTGCCATCTGGGGGAGGGGGTGGAGGAAGGGGAAAAGTTGGAACAGAAGTGAGTGCAAGGGATAATGCTGTAAAAAATTACCCTGGCATGGGTTCTGTCAATAAAAAGTTATTTAAAAAAAAAAAAGAAAAGACCCACATCCTTACAAATTGATCATCGTATAATTTTGCTGTTGCTGAATACAATGTTCTCCTAGTTCTATTCACTTCATTCAGCATCAGTTCATAAAAGTCTGTCCACATCTCTTTGAAATCATCCTGCTAATTATTTCTTATAGAACAATAATGTTCTATAACATTCATATACTATAACTTAATTAGCCATTCCCCAATTGATGGGCATCCATTCAGTTTCCAGTTCTGTGCCACTACAAAAATGGCTGCCATAAACATTTTTGCACAGATGGGTCCCTTTCTCTCCTTTTAAGATCCTTAATCTCCTTTTAAGGATGCAGGTCCGGTAGAGCCACTGCTGGATCAAAGGGTATGCACAGTTTGATAGCTGTTTGGGCATAGTAACAAATTGTTCTCCAGAATAGTTGGATCAGTTCACAATTCCAGTAACAATGTATTCATTTGCAATTTTTTTCATTAATTCCCTTGAAATTCTTGATCTTTTATTCTTCCAGATGTACTTTGTTTTTATTTTTTCTAGTTTTGTAAAATAATTTATTTCTTGGGAGTTTGATTGGTATGGCATCGAATAACTAGATTAATTTACGTATATTGTAATTTTTATTATATTAGTTTGGCCTGCTCATGAGCACTTGATATTTTTCCAGTTGATTAGATCTGACTTTTATTTGTGTGGACAGTATTTTGTAATTCATATAATTCCTGTTTACATAATGCCTGACTCTGTCTTGGCAGGTAGACTTCCAAATATTTTATGTTATCTACAGTTATTTTAAATATAATTTCTCTTTGTATTACTTGTTGCTGGAGTTCATTGGTAATATATAAAAACGCTGATGATTTATGTAGATTTATTTTGTATCCTGCAAGTTTGCTAAAATTGTGAATTTGTTTCTAGCAGTTTTTTAATTGTTTTGCTAGGATTTTCTCAGTATAGCACCGTATCATCTGCAAAGAGTGATAATTTGGTTTCCTCATTACCAATTCTTAATTCCTTTAATTTCTTTTTCTTCTCTTATTGCTAAAACTAACATTTCTAATATGATAATGAAGAGTAATGATGATAGTGAGCAGCCTTGTTTCACTCCTGATCTTATTGGAAATGGTTCTAGTTTAAACCCCATCAAAAATGATGCTTTCTTTTTTTTTTTTTTAAATTATAGTAACTTTTTATTGACAGAATCAATGCCAGGGTAATTTTTTTTACAACATTATCCCTTGCACTCACTTCTGTTCCGATTTTTCCCTCTCACCCTCCACCCCCTCCCCTAGATGGCAAGCACTCCTATATATGTTGAATATGTCCTAGTATATCCTAGATACAATGTATGTGTGCAGATCCAAACAGTTTTCTTATTGCACAGGGAGAATTGGATTCAGAAGGTAGAAATAACCCGGGAAGAAAAACAAAAATGCAAACAGTTTACATTCATTTCCCAGTGTTTTTTTCTTTGGGTGTAGCTGCTTCTGTCCATCATTGATCAATTGAAACTGAATTAAGTCTCTTTGTCAAAGAAATCCACTTCCATCAGAATACATCTTCATACAGTATTAAACTGAATTAAGTCTCTTTGTCAAAGAAATCCACTTCCATCAGAATACATCTTCATACAGTATCGTTGTTGACGTATATAATGATCTCTTGGTTCTGCTCATTTCACTTAGCATCAGTTCATGTAATTCTCTCCAAGCTTCTCTGTATTCATCTTGCTGGTCGTTTCTTACAGAACAATAATATTCCATAATATTCATATACCACAATTTACCCAACCATTCTCCAATTGATGGGCATTCATTCATTTTCCAGTTTCTAGCCACTACAAACAGGGCTGCCACAAACATAAAATGATGCTTTCTAATTGTTTTAAATAGATGCTACTGATCATTTTAAGGAAAACTCCATTTATTCCTCTGTTCTCTAATGTATTTAACAGGAATGTATGTTTGGTTTCTGCATCTATTGAGATACTCATATGATTTTTGTTAGTTTGCTTGTTGATATAAGTCAATTATGCTAATAGTTTCCTAACATTGGAATCAGTTCTGCATTCCTGATATAAATCCTACTTAGTCATGTTACTTGCTATAACCTCTTTGATAATGCTTTATTTAAGATTTTTGTATCAGTATTCATTAGGGAAATTGGTCTATAATATTCTTTCTCTGCTTTGAACCTATCCCAGGATTTTGGCTTTTAATCCACTCTGCTGTTTGCTTCTGTTTAGTGGAAGAATTCATCCCACTCACATTCAAAGTTAAAATAACTAACTCTTTATTTCCTGTCATTTTGTGTGATATTCTTACTTTGAGCCAAATCCAATGACACAGTAAGGTTTACACAATGCTTAATCCCCTCCATTCTTTCCCTCAATTGTAATAGGTCTTATTTGTTTCTTCATGAGATGTAATTTACCCCATTTTATCTCCCCTTTCCTCTTCTTCTAGTACAATCCCCTTTCCACCTCTAGTTTCTTTTTTATATCACAATAAAATCGAATTACACTTACACCCTCTAAGTATACTCACAACAGAGATACAGTTCTGAAGTGTTAACATATCATCTTCCCATATAGGGATATAAAAAATATTATTTTTTTCTTTCCTTTTTACCTTTTTTATGCTTCTCTTGAATTCTGTATATGAAGATCATATTTTCTGTTCAGCTCTGGTCTTTTCATCAGAAATAAATGATTCATTGAATGTCCTTCCTTTTCTATGAAATATAATGGTTAATTTTGCTGGATAGTTTATTCTTGGCTGCAATTCAAGTTCTTTTGCCCTTTGGAATATCATATTCCAGGCCCTTGTGTCCTTTAAAGTAGAAGCTGCTGGGTCCTGGGTAATCCTGATTGTGGCTCCTTGGTATTTGAATTGTTTCTTTCTGGCACCTTGCAATATTTTCTCCTTCATCTGATAATTCTAAAATTAAGATACAGTTTTCATTTTGGGGTCTCTGTCATGGAGGTGATGGGTGAATTCTTTCGATGGCTATTTTTACCCTCTGGTTTTAGGATATCAAAGCAGTTTTCCTTGATGATTCCCTAAAACATGTTGTCTTGGTGTAATGTCCTGGTTGGTTTTTCCAGCCTTTATTTCAGCAGAGTAATCACCACAAGAATAGCCAGAAATAAAATCCAAAAATCTTTATTGTCTTATTGCCTGGGACTTGACTATCTTTCTGGAGGCCTTCAGACTGGACTTGGTTTCTTTGGGGGAAGAAGGAGGACAGGCCAACCACCACAAAGGTGAGATATGGAATAACTGTCTCTGGCTGAGTTTGTCCTAGCTTATATACTCTATTATAATTACATCATCATAAGTGTGAATCTTTTAGAACTATATTAAATACTAAGTATATGTACTGAACTAGAGAACTATTAATCACCATACGAGATCAACCACTGTCTTATCAATTCCCCGAGTTTAATACCTTGTTGTAAGAATCCTTGCCTAAGTATATTTCTCCAGAGTTCTGGCCTGTAACATCTTGGCTCTTTTTTCATCATGGTTTTCAGAAAATCCAACAATTCTTAGATTGTCTCTCCTAGATCTATTTTCCAGGTAAGTTGTTTTTCCAGTATGGTATTTTACATTTTCTTCAATTTTTTCTTCAATTTTTTTTTTTTTTTTTTGGTTTTATTTGATTGCTTCTTTATGTCTCTGAGTCATTCTCCTCCTTTTGCATTTGGCCAATTGAACTTCTAACGAGATGTCTTGTTTATTGTTTTTTTGTTTGTTTTGTTTTAGTTTTTTACATTTCACAGAATTCTGTTTTTCAGTGAGTTGGTTTCTTCTTCCATTTTATCACATCTATTTTGTACGGAGTTATATGCTTTTTCCATTTTGTCATATCTATTTTCTAAGGAATTAGGTGCTTTTTCCATTTTTCTAAATCTGTTTTAAAAGAATTTTCTTCAGATAATTTGTTTTTCTTTTTCCAAACTCTCCTGCAAAGTTCTCATTTCCTTTGCCTATTTTTCTTCTAATTCTCTTTTAAGATGCTTTTTGAATTCTTCTAAGAGAGAGCCTGTGTAAGAGAGTGGAGGCTTCATATCACCCTTTGAGGCTTCATCTGGAAATGATTTGTCCTCAGGTGTTGGGAACACAATATGTAACTTTGCTTTCCCTTGGTAGGTAGACCTTTTCTTCTCTTCTTGTGAGAGGATGATGGTGATTCAAAGAGACCTAGAGTTAGTTGCTGTTCTCAGACCTCCCCACTGAGAGACCTTTGCATTGTCTGACCTCTCCAGGTAGTCCTCTTGTCTTAGAATGTGGAGAATTTCTCATATCTGTGGAGGGTCTCATTCCACCAAGGCTTGTCCTCATGCTTCTCAACATTCACTGTGGCCAACCAGATAGAAAACCTAGCTGTTCTAAAGCTAACTGGCTTTCGAGCAGCAGGTATCTAATCTATCTCAGAGGGGCAGGGCCTGCAGAGCCCATGCCTACAGGAAAGTCTGGGGTCACTGCTGTGCACATGGCGTGGCAGGGCAACTTTAGGGGATAGTTCTTTTAACTACCCATGCTCCATCTTCTAGACAATCCTTTCTAGCTTGCTAGGATTAGCCATACTCAGTTGTCATGGGCTTTTAGAATCAACACTAGTAAGATATGACGAGCAGGATGGTCTCAGAAAAACCTGGAAAATTTATGTGAACTGATGCAGAGTGAAATGAGCAGAACCACCAGGAGAATGTTATACACACAAACAGTAACTATGATATATATAGCTCTTCTCAGCAATGCAATGATCCAAGACAATTCAGAAAGACATGATGAAAAAATGCTGTTGGAGTCTAAATGCAGATCAAAACCTTTTTTTTGTTCACTTCCCTTTATTTATTTATTTATTTTTTGGGCTGTGTCATCTTTCATAATGTGACTAA
The DNA here is from genome assembly GCF_902635505.1 of Sarcophilus harrisii. Taxonomy (NCBI): domain Eukaryota; kingdom Metazoa; phylum Chordata; class Mammalia; order Dasyuromorphia; family Dasyuridae; genus Sarcophilus; species Sarcophilus harrisii. The sequence continues at coordinate 381,288,410 of NC_045429.1, read as the reverse complement.
TATGGAAACATGTTTTGCATGACTGCACATCATATAAACTTATGTCTCAAATTGATTACTGCCTCGGGGATGGGGAAGTAATGGAAATTTGGACAAATTTTTTTAATGGATGTTAAAATATTGTCTTTATATGTAATTGGCAAAAAGATCATTAAGAAAAAAAATAAAAAAAATAAAGACAAACCTTTGGGTTTGTCTTGGCAGGTAGAGATCCAAATATTAAATTTTTAGTTATTTTAGATGGGAATTTCTCTTTCTCTTACTGCTGGGCTTTGTCAGTAATATTTAGAAATGCTGATAATTTATGTGGGTTTATTTTATACCCTGCAATTTTGCTAAAGCTATGAATTGTTTCTAGTAGGTTTTTGGATTATTCTCTAGGATTCTCTAAGTATCTTCATATTATCTGCAAATAGTGATAGTTTTATTTCCTCATTGCCAATTCTAATTCTTTTAATTTTTCTTTCTTATTGCTAAAGCCAACGTTTCTAGTATAATGTTGAATAATAGTAGTGATAATGGGCATCCTTGTTTCACCTCTGATTTTATTGGGAATGTATACAGTCTCTCTCCATTATAAATAATGCTTGCTGTTAGTTTTAGATAAATGCTGCTTATTAACTTAAGGAAAATTCCCTTCATCCCTATGCTCTCTAGTGTGTGGTGTTTTTTTTTTTTTTTAATAGGAATGGATGCTGTATTTTGTCAAAAACTTTTTCTGCATCTATTGAGATTATCATATGATTTCTGTTGGTTTTGTTATTGATATGGTAGATTATGGTTATTGTTTTTCTGATATTGAATCAATACTACATTAATGATATAAATCCCACTTGGTTATAGTGTGTTATCCTCTTGATAAGTTGCTGCAATATATTTGCTTATATTTTACTTAAAATTTTTGCATCAATATTCACTGGGGAGATTGGCCTATAATTTTCTCTATTTTGGCTCTTCCTGGTTTAGGTATGAAAATCATATGTGTGTCATTGAAGGAATTTTTTGCTTATTTTTCCAACTAGTTTACATAGTATTGGAATTAACTATTCTTTAAATGTTTGGTAGAATTCACTTGTAAATCCATCCAGTGCAGGAGATTTTTTCTTATGGAGTTCATTTATTAATTAGTTCAATAATTTTCTTAGTTCCAATTGTATTATTAATCTCACATTTGAGTTTCAGAATTTTTAATTTGGTATTGGGGCTTTTAAATTTTTCCCCCCTAGCTTTTTTAGTTTCATGCTTAATTAATTGATCTTTTCTTTCTTGATTTTATTAATATAGCTTTTTAGAGAGAGAAAATTTCCCTTAAGAACTGTTTTGGCCGCATTACATAGGTTTTGATATATTATGTTGGTATTCTCTTGAATGAAATTATGGATCATTTCTGAGATTTGTTGTTTAACCTACTCAAATTTTTAGAATTATATTTCTTTTTTTTTTAATTAATAGCTTTTTATTTACAACTTATATGCATGGGTAATTTTACAGCATTGATTGCCAAACCTTTTGTTCCAATTTTTCCCCACCTTCCTCCCATCCCCTCCCCTAGATGGCAGGATGACCAATGCATGTTAAATATGTTAAAGTATAAATTAAATACAAAATAAGTATACATGTCCAAACCGTTATTTTGCTATACAAAAAGAATCAGACTCTGAAATAGTGTACAATTAGTCTGTGAAGGAAATAAAAAATGCAGGTGGACAAAAATAGAAGGATTGGGAATTCTACATAATGGTTCTTAGTCATCTCCCAGAGTTCTTTCACTGGGTGTAGCTGGTTCAGTTCATTACTGCTCCATTGGAACTGATTTGGTTCATCTCATTGCTGAAGACGGCCACTTCCATCAGAATTGATCCTCATATAGTATTGTTGTTGAAGTATATAATGATCTCCTGGTACTGCTCATTTCACTCAGCATCAGTTCATGTAAGTCTCTCCAGGCCTTTCTGAAATCATCCTGTTGGTCATTTTTTTTTTTAAATTTAATAGCCTTTTATTTACAGGATATATACATGGGTAACTGTTTACAGCATTAACAATTGCCAAACCTCTTGTTCCAATTTTTCACCTCTTACCCCCCCACCCCCTCCCCTAGATGGCAGGATGACCAGTAGATGTTAAATATATTAAAATATAACTTAGATACACAATAAGTATACATGACCAAAACGTTATTTTGCTGTACAAAAAGAATCAGACTCTGAAATATTGTACAATTAGCTTGTGAAGGAAATAAAAAATGCAGGTGGGCATAAATATAGGGATTGGGAATTCAATGTAATGGTTTTTAGTCATCTCCCAGAGTTCTTTTTCTGGGCATAGCTAGTTCAGTTCATTACTGCTCCATTAGAAATGATTTGGTTGATCTCGTTGCTGAGGATGGCCTGATCCATCAGAACTGGTCATCATCTAGTATTGTTGTTGAAGTATATAATGATCTCCTGGTCCTGCTCATTTCACTCAGCATCAGTTCGTGTAAGTCTCTCCAGGCCTTTCTGAAATCATCCTGTTGGTCATTTCTTACAGAACAGTAATATTCCATAATATTCATATACCACAATTTATTCAGCCATTCTCCAACTGATGGACATCCATTCAGTTTCCAGTTTTTAGCCACTACAAAAAGCGCTGCCACAAACATTCGTGCACATACAGGTCCCTTTCCCTTCTTTATAATCTCTTTGGGATATAATCCCAGTAGTAACACTGCTGGATCAAAGGGTATGCACAGTTTGATAACTTTTTGAGCATAGTTCCAAACTACTCTCCAAAATGGTTGGATTCGTTCACAACTCCACCCTGTTGGTCATTTCTTAACAAACAATAATATTCCATAATATTCATATACCACAATTTATTCAGCCATTCTCCAGTTGATGGGCATCTACCCATTTGCCCTGTTCTAGTTTTTATCATTTTCTTCAATTAGCTTTTGTCTCTCTTTTTCCATTTGATTAATTCGACTTTTAAAACTATTGTTTTCTTCAATGGATTTTCTTTGCATTTGGCCAGTTGTATTTTTTAAGGAGTTGTCTTACTTTTCCAAGCTTGTTGACTCTCTTCTTGCATACTCTTGTGATATGGGAGCCACGTGCCAGTGGCTGCTGGAGGTGTAACTCAGACTTGTAGAATGGATGTTTCATATGAGAGGATGATGATGATACAAGGAGACTGAGAGGCAGTTGCGTTGTCTGTCCTTCCTACTGAGAGGCAGTTGCATTCTCTGACCTCTCTCCTCTTCCTTCTGCCTCCAATTTATTTCATTCCCAGTCCACAAACAACACCTGTGTCAGGAAAGGCTGATTTGTAACTCCTTCATGTGTTATGATTCACAACTGTGAAGGCTCTCGGAAAATTGACCTGCCACTTCACCTAGGCATGGTCTTTAACAGCACACCTCTGATTTCTCTTCCCAATTTTTCTTCTGTCGCTCTTATTTGCCTTTTAAACTCTTTTATGAGCACTTCCAAGAAGCCTCTTTGGACTTGAGATTAGTTCATATTACTCTTTGAGATTTCTTCTGTGGACATTTTGCCCTCCTCTTAGTTGATGTTTTGGTCTTCTATGTTACCATAATAACTTTCTGGATCAAGATTTTTTTTTCTGTTTCTTGCTTATTTTCTTTCCTTTCCCAGAGTTTGCCTTTTGAGCTGGGACTGGGTTCTACCTTGAGGTAGAACTGCTGAGCAAGGACCAAGAGTCTCAGTTGTTGATCTGCTGTGATTAACACTGTGTGGGACAAGTTGGATGCAAGACCCCCTTCCCAATGATCAGAGACATTCACCAGGTACAAAGAGAAAGCATTTATTTAATCCTTGCAGGGAGAGGTGCAGACACACCTGGGAGCCATCCCAATTCTGCCATGTGCTCCTGGAATCTGACCAGCTTTCAGCTTGTCCAGGGTTTAAAAGCAAAAGACTCGAGCTTTCTCATTAGATAGACTGAAAGGATGTAACCATCCTTGACCAGTGGTCACCAATGTTGGCTCCCTCCCACAGGTCACATTACTTCCTGCAACTTCCTGTCTCTTAGGGTTCAATTAGGGTTCAAGTTCATTCCTCCAGAGATCAAATGACCTCTCCAGAGTCCCAGTTCTGGGAACAGGGATCATGAGACTCAATACTGAGAAATACTTCATCCAATCAGTCCCATTCAAGACCCTCTCACTGGCCTTCCTGGACAGTGTCTTGAGTTGGCCTGAACACTGTTGTACTCCATTGAAATTGACTTTTATTTACATTTTTCCAGTCTATCTTGAGGTGGAGAATGGTTTCATGCTGTCGGACTCTGTTCAGAACTTGCTTTCATGTGGTTTTTGAGGGAAACTGGGAGAGCTTGCACAGCTTCCTGACTTTACTCTCCCATCTTGGCTCCACTTCTGGAAGTCTACTAAGGCTTATTTTAATGGTCATGCAATGTATGTAACAGGAAGGGGGGCATAATAAGGGGTATATGTTGCAGGAAGATCAGGAAAGAATGTTAACCTTGTCTCCCCAAACAAAGGGGAGATGTGGGAGGGATTCCAGGGTAGGGGATAAGTATAAAAAAAAACCTCATCTTGCTCTTGAGAAGTGTGTGAGCTTTTCTCAAGCTTTGCACCTACTTCTTGCAAGAATTTAATAAAAGTTTATATTGATTCACTCATCCTGAATTTGTTTATATGCTGCGCCCTCTGGGGTTCTGTATTTTTTTCCAACAGAATGAGATTTCTTTTTATTACTGCCTCTTGAATGTTGTTATTGCATAGAAATGCTATTGATTTTTGTACCCTATTTTATAGCCCATAGTTTTGCTTAAGCTATTGTCTCATTTTCTTTTCTGATTTCTTAGGATTTTCTTAAGTAAACACATTGTGCTCATCAGCAAAAGATGATAGTTCTTTTCTTTTTTCTTTATTTTTCTTTCTTTCTTTTTTATTTATTTATTTTTTTGGCCAATGTGTTTAATTATCCCTTGATTTTTTACATTTTCTAGTCTTTACAGAACTATATAAAATAATAGAAATGAGGACTTTCTTTTTTTATTTCTGTGTCAGTTGGGAAAATTTCTAATGTATCCCTCTTTTTCATGATGCTTGTTTTTGAAATTAGATACTTTTTAATGATACTAAAAAGAAGTCTCCACCCTGTCTCTCTAACCCAATGCCTATACTTCATAAGGTTTTACCATAAATGAGTGTTGTACTTTTTTCACAAAATTTTTCCTAGTGACATAATCTTTGTGGTTTTGTATATTATAAAATGATTGGTAATGGTTTTTTGTTACTGTTGAACCATTCTTGCATTCCTCATGTAAAGATATCTATCTTAGTCATAATGAATGATTCCCTCAATAAAATTTTCTTCTGAAGACTACTTCAGCTACTTCTCAGAAATTTTTTTATATATTATTGTTTTTGCAATTCTTCACAGAACTCGTTTTTATTATTTGATTCACTCGTTATTTACAATTTTATTAAACCTCTATTTAAGTCTTTTTGTTTGAATTTTTGCAATGTTACCATTTTTAATTATCTTGTTATATATATTTAGTTTTATTAAAGCTTTTTTATTTACAAAACATATGCCATATGCATGTGTAATTTTTCAAGATTCACCTTGCAAACCTTCTGTTTCAAATTTTCCCCTTCTTCCCCCCACTCTTACTCCTAAATGGCAGATAGTCTAATACATGTTAAATATGTTAAAATATGTTCAATCCAATGTATGTATACATATTTATACAGTTATCTTGTTGCACACAAAAAAATTGGATCAAGAAGGGAAAAAACTGAGAAAGAAAACAAAATGCAAGCAATTATGTTCTTTATTTTTATATTTATTTGTATTTATTTGTAATGCAGGTTGAATTAAAAAAATTTTTTAAATGATGTTGAAAAATATTTATTTATATTCCATTCCCGAAGGCATTTCAAGGTCTTTTTAGTTTTGCTTTTTCCAGAAATTTGTTCACTTCCAAATTTTCTCTTTTGTTTATTACTTTGTTAGATTTGCCCAGACCTGAGAGCAACATTTAAATTTAAGTCTCCTGGGGCAGCTGGATAGAGTACCACCAGCCCGGAAGTCAGGGGGACCTAAGTTCAAATCTGGTATCACAGATCCTTAATACTTCCTAGTGTTTCTTCCTGGGCAAGTCACTTGACCCCAATTGCCTTAGGGGAAAAAAAGATTAAGTCTCCTGTTTCTTATTGGGTTCTTTTTTTCCAATTAATTTTTGTGAGTGCTGATGCCTTTTCCATTGTATGAGTTTAGTATTTAGGTTGTTTTGTCACACATTTCTTTCAGCTTAATGATTTCTTTATTTATCTCTGTTCCTATTTTGAATTTTTATATTTTTATCTGATGGTGTGATTAAAATTGCTCTTCTTTTTGAGTTTACTTGATGCAAAGCAAATTGTGTCCAAGGCTTTCATTTTAATTTTATGTATTTCTTTGCTTTTTAGTGATGTTTGCTTTCTTCATATTCTTTTTTCTTTTATGCACTTTATCACTTTGTTTCTTCTTACTGTACAGTCTGATTTCTTCATATTTAAAGTTATGCATTTGTTTTCTTTTTCCCTGCTGTTGTTTGTGTAATAGTTTTAATTTTTTTTTTTAATTTGGTTTGAAGTCAGTGATTTTGTCATTATTATTATCTATTATTTTTGGGAAATCCTATTCCGCTAGGCTTTTTTTCCCTCCACTTTGAGATCATTCTCACCCATTTCTTAATGCTTTCTCTAATTATTGAAGTTTTACTTAATTATTTTCTTTTTTTTTTTTTTTCAGTTATTTCCATTGGACATAGAATTGTCTTGTAATGTTTAAATTTCTTTTCTATATTTAACTTTTCCCTATTAATTTACAGAATTTGTTTGGAATTATTAAATCTCACTATACTAAGTGACAACCTGTCACCAATTCACCAATCATTGTATTTCTTTGATGGGCCTAATATTTTAGGTAGTAATGAAGTTCTAGCTAGTAATTTTGTATTTCTTCTTTCATTATGGTGGTTAGAGTTTTGTATTTATCATGTTCTTCTTGAAGTTCTATGATCTTTTGTATGTAAATGACTTCTCTCCTCCCCCCAAATCAATGGTCTTTGCTTGAATTATAAAAAAAAAAACAAAAAAACACCTTATGTTAATTTTGCTGTTTCTGTTCTTCCAGATTGCCCTTCACTATATTTATATTCCCCATTTATACTTTTCTCTTTTGTCTTTTTTGAAGACTTACTATTATAAAATCAAGTTTTTCTAGCCTGATTGTACCACAACTTTATCTCCTTATGCCACGTAACTATGTGAGGAGATGCAAATAAATACATGAATAGAAGAAACAAAACAAAATAAACTGAAATGAATCCATGTAGTTTATAGATAATGGTGTCCTGTTACTGAGAATATTTATCGTATTGAATTTTGAAGAAGATTAGTTGATTTTAAAAGGTGTCTTTTTTAAAAAGAGAGCTTGTAAGTATACGAGCTATTTCATTTTAAATCACCATGGGCCCTGATTTTCTGAAATCCTGTTTGATCCTGACCTGATCCTTGTGAGAATATAACCATACTTAAGTCCTTAAATTTGCCTGCTCTGTATTATTTTTAACTGTTATCTCTTAAAATACTTTCCTCTGCCTTTTCTATTTCTTTTCCCCTAAATAATGCCTTTAGTATTGCTTCCTAATACCTGCTTTTTATGAATTGTATGTATCCTTTACACCAGCTATCTCCCTTAACCCCATCCAATTTGTAATTACCAAACTTTTTCATTTCACCTAATCTGTTTAAGTTTTCTTCAGTTTTCTGTTTTTCCTTTTCCAAACTCTCTTTCAAAGTTCTCATTTCTTTTTCCCATTTTTCTTCTAACTCTCTTTTAAAATCCTTTTTGAATTCTTCCATGAGACCCTTGTGAGATGGGGAGTAACTCATATCAACCTTTGGGGCTTCATCTGGAGATGATTTGCCTTTAGGATCCTCAGGATTTGAGGTTATTTTTCTCTTTCTCCATAGAAGCTATCTGTTGTTAGTTCTTTTTGCTTTTTTTGCTCATTTTTTTAAAAGGTTGAGATGACTAATCTTTTTTATCCAAAAATAATCTTGATTATTGCTCTTGACTACCTATATTCTCCAATTCTCTTCTTTTGTCTAATTGCTTACATTCTTATTTTTCTTGTCCTATATGATGATAACAAGTGCTAATTTTATATAGCATTTTCCCAATTTTATAAATTGCTTTGTATATATCCCCTCTTATATGTCTGTTAAGTGTTTCAAACTAAACATAACCAAGACTAAACTAGTCTTTTCCTCCTAAGTTCACTACTGCTTTACATAGTAAATAACTATTTTCTGCTGTACTGAAATAATATGATTGATTCTGTCCTTTTAATTGATCCTATTTTAAATTAATTTTGGTCCTTTACCTGTCATGATTCTTTACCTCTGAACTTCATTCAGAAATTCAGATATTCTGAATTAAATTAATCCTATTCTCTCGTTAATCACTATTCTGTTCTTATTTTTAAAAAATCTATTCCCCTTGAAGGATGCCTAGTTTGTTATCCAAAGAAGTTGGTCTATTATTTCTAAAGACATAAGTGGATTCAAACCATAAACATTTCTTACCCTCAGGAGTCAAAGAGCAGATTGTTGCTAGCTAGCTCTATATTCCTAATATCTAACCATTCATATTGGACTCATGCTTTTGTACTGTAACTGCTTTTAACCAGTCATAACCTTCAGAAATCCTGTTCTTTGTTCCCTACCTCCCAAATCAGTAAAGAGCTTTTCCCCTCATTTAGGATATGATCTTAGTTTAGGAAGCTGAGATTCTATTTATTGTTAAATTCATGCTTTACTAATAAACTAATCATGCTTGAAACTTTGTGCTTCAGTCCACCTTAATTTTAACTATTAAAACACCATCTCTGTATTACACAGGAATAAGTAAAAACCTTTAATGTTATTGGATATACAGTTTATAATAAAGTAGGGATTCCAGAACAAGCATTATTTTTATTTTTATAGTGGAGGAAACTGAAATGTCAGGCCATTAATTGATTTAACAGGACTAGTGGTCAAGCTAGAACTTTAGTCAAATGCTTTTATCTATAAAACAATTAAAAATGCAGATTTCATTATTCTTCACATCATGTGCTTTCAATCTTTTCATCTTCACATTTAATCTTCTGTTCCTCTTTTTTTTTCTATAATATTTTTAAGACTTTCCCCTTCTCTTTGGCATTAATTATAATATGAAGAAGTATGTATTCTTACATTAGGTTTAAGTTTTCTGAATAGCAGCATTTCTGTATTTTAATTTTTTGATAAAGAACAGAAATTAAAGATGACTATAGGAATAACTACTAAAGTGTTCTTCCATTTTCCTCTTGGTCCTGTCTCTTACTTTCTGAATTTCAGAATCATATCTTTCCTCTTGCTGATCATCACAAAACTTTTCTTAATTCCTGAGATTTCCTTGCCTTAGAATAGCCTGCTCACACTGATATATCTTGGTATATCAGGGTTTGCCCTTCTCTGCCCATTGGTCACTTAGTCTTGGACCTTTCCATTTTGTCCAAATACTGCCTGGCTTGCCTTCATCTTCCTCCTTTTCTATAAACTTGCCTTCTTCCTCTTTCCCTTTTCTATTCTAATACTTATGTGAGCTCTCTGTCTTCTCCCAATAGAATGTAAGCTTTTTAGTAAGGAACTGTTTTTCTTTTTTTCTTGTATTTGCATTCCTAATGCTTAGTACAGTGTCTGACATAGTGTTTTAATACTCCTTGCCTCTCTTTTCCTGCTTCCCTTTCTTCCTCTTTCTATCCTTTCTTTTTTCCTTCTTTCCCCATTCTCCTCCCTACATCCCCCCCCCCCCCCCCCCCCCCTCCCCCCCCCCCCCCCCCACACCACCCAAAAACAAAAAAGTCATTCATAGAAAAATTTAAAAAGTAAAAGAAAAAAGTCTTGGAAATGGGGAGAACAGATACACTTCTGAAGAGTTACATGTATTATATTCCCATCTAGGGATGTAAACAGTTAAACCTTTAAATAATATGGTGGTAATAGTGGTGTTTTTTTGTTTTTTCCTGTTTACCTTTCTATGCTTCTCTTGAGTCCTATGTTTAAAGATCAATTTTTCCATGCAGTTTTGCTCTTTTCCATACAAATGATTGAGAGTCTCTTCATTTGAGATCCATCTCTTCTTCTGAAAGATGATGCTCAGTCTTGTGATGTAGTTGATTCTTTGCCTTCCAGAATATGATATTCCATGCCCTCTAATCCTTTATTTTAGAAGCTACCAGATCCTGGGCTTCCAACAGTATACCAGTCATTTTTAAATTGTCTCTCCTGGATCTATTTTCCAGGTCAGCTATTTTTCCAATGAGATATGTTACATTTTATTCCTTTTTTTTTTTTTTTTCATTCTCTTTAGTTTGAGTAATTTTTGATATCTCATAAAGTCCCATTTGTCCAATTCTAGTTTTTAACATGATTTCCTTCAGTTAGCTTTTGTATATATTTTTTTCATTTGATTAATTCTCTTTTTTGAGATGTTGTTTTCTTTAGTGGATTTATTTTTTTAATTTGGCCAATGGTATTTTTTAAGGAATTGTTTTCTTCAGTGAATTATTGTCCTTCCTTTTCCAGACTGTTGACTCTCTCTTGCATACCTCTCATTTCTTTTCCCAATTTTTCTTCTGCCTCTCTTATTTGCCTTTTAAAATCTTTTATGAGCACTTCCAAGAAGCCTCTTTGAACTTGAGACCAATTTATATCATCTTTTGAGATTTCCCATATTGGCAGTGGGCATTTTGTCCTCTTCTGAGTTGGTGTTTTGGTCTTCCCTGTCACCACGGTAGCTTTCTATGGTTTAGGTTCTTTTCTGTTTCTTGCTCATTTTCTTCCTTTCTCTCCCTCTTTCCTCATTTTGTGACTTTTAGAGTCAAGCTTTGCTCCTGTAGTAAAGGGGGCTTTGTTCCAAACTTTTTGTGCATCTCTGAGCCATATCTTTGAGCACAGGAGCCCCTTGGATTTGGTGTCTTGCTCATAGCAGAGGATAGCCCTACCTGCTCTCTCCTGGCAACAGCCTGGTTCCCCTGGTTGGCAGTTTGTTTTCTGTCCTGTAACTGGGGGCTTCCCCACTGCACTGCTGTGCTCTGCTATTGAGCCAGGCCTGAGAGTCTCAGTTGTTGATCTGCTGTGATTAAGATCCTCTCACTGGCTTTCCCAGACACCATCTGAGCTGGACTGAGCACCCCTTGATCCCAATAAGACTGACCTTTCTTGAAGTCCTTCCAATCACTCTTGAACTGGAGAGTGGTTTCATTCCATCAGACTGTTCAGAGGCTTTTTCATGTGCTTTTCAAGAGAAACTTGGAAAGGTGGAGCAGCTTTTTGGCTTTACTCTGCTATCTTCTGAGGACCAAATGAGATAATTGTAAAATATTTAGCACATTGCATAACACATGATAGTTCCTATATAAATGTTGACTCATTAAAATGAAATAATATTTGTAAAGGAATTTGCTAATCTATATAAATGCAAGTTATTATCTGAAATAAAATAGGTTAATAATGATGTAGTTGTAGTTACAAATGATGTGGTTTGTAGGCACCAGATGTGATTTAGTAAAGCACCAAAAATTGGGAGTTTGATCACATGAAGAATTCACAATGACCATTCTCTTTGGCAAAAGTATAAGTTTGTTTAGGAGAAGAGGTTACAGACAAAATGAAGATATACAATAGATAAAAAGAGTAGTGGTAAATATGAAATAGAGGTGGGAGAGCAGATAAGAAGGAAAAAGGTATGTATTAATAACTATTGATGGAAGAGATACAAGTTCCCTAGTGGAACTCACAATTAGCCAGGAGAAAGGAAATACCCATGACATTATTTCTTTAATTTGGTCTAAAATTAAGACTTAGTTTTGTCTCATTTTGATATAGTTCATATTTAAAATCTGTACTTTATTAGTTTCATATTAATGCTTTTAAAAACCTGATCTTTGGATTTTGATATTAAATGTTTTATGAGTAGAATTTTAACTCTTAATATTTTTTCTTGATTATCTTTTAAGTGACCACTGGAAGTCAGCCTTTAGGGGTAGTTCTGAATTTAATTTCAACAACTTTTTAAAAAGGATGTCTCTCAGAATTTCCATATTTTGCCTCCCTTGATATTATTTTAAGGTATAAGTATTGTTTGTGCCATTCACTGTTAGGTTAAATCCACTCAGATTGGCATGTTTATTTCTGGTTTTATCTGTTATCCTGTATGTATTTAAGTTGGAAGTGAAGTGAAGTCAAGGTAACAAGCATTGATTAATCACCTACTCTGTGCCAAGCACTCTAATTTGCAATGGGAAATATTCCCCTCAAAAGCAAAAAGTCCCTGTTTTCAAGCAACTCACAGTCCTCATGAATGAGGTATAAGCCCAGTGCAAGCAATACATGTACCAGATAAATTGGAGATAATTCATTTATATTCCTTTGGAAGGAAGGCACTAACATTAAGGAATACTCGGAGAGGTTCCTTTTAAAACATGATTTTTTGGCTGATAACTTGAAGGAAATCTAGAGGTGGAAAGGAGGAGGAAAACAATTCCAAGCATGAGGGACAATCAGTGGATATGTATGGAATTAGGAAATAGAAGTTCCTATTCAAGGAATTCTGAGGTCAGAGTAGCTGAGTCACATACAGTTTAAAGGATGATCATTTCATCATGCTATTTTTTCATTTATCCATCAAGATTTTACAGTTTTTAATTTTTCAGTTCAAACCAGTGAATCTCTTGTTTTAATTTTATTGACTGTCATGCCAGAGAAACTGAGGCAAAGTAGAGATTAGAAAGTTTTTAATATTTTATTTGAAAGGGAGAGATTGTGCTGAGGGCATGATGTCCTCCCCCAGGCCTGGTGTCCAAAGCATCCAGCAACAATTAGGAACTGAGGCTGAACAATTCAGGGAAACTAAAGCAGGACAATTTAGGGAAACTGATACAGGACAATAAAAGGGAACTGTGGCACAACATTGACCACTCAGGAAACAAGTTCCATTTGATCTTAACCCACTGACCATCCTTCACTTTCCCATTAAAATATCTTTCTTTGAATTTCTGGAATAAATTATTTCTCTGGGTTTCTAACATGAAATTTTCTGAATTAAACTTTCCTTTTTGTGGGCACATAGCCCCAGGGTCAATTCTCAGAATTTAATGATTTCTGATAAATTTATTATATCTCATGGTTTCTTTTCAAAGCCATCATAGTTTTTCCATAAATTCATGTTAACATGCAAATTATTCATTCTAGACTTCTGAATCACTCCTCCCAAATACTATTTTCTGATATTTTTATTTTTTTATCAATTGAATGTTTATCAACATCTCTATGTTTCTTCTGCTTTAATATATAGTTATTTTATGTACTTCTTCCACCAAAACAAACTGCAGGTTTCTACATTTTATTAAATTGCTTTTCAAAGTTTAATTTGAATTAAAAAAAGTATCAGTTTTAATCCTACCTGTAGTGTCTTGTAACTTAACTAGACTGGCACTTGGAAAAGACTAAATCATTAGGTGGGTATTCAGATAGCCCTTCTCTGGTGCCTCATTCGGGTATAAGCCACAGATTTTTTAAGACTATCCCTATGAAAAACATCTTCTGGTGTGGTCTACACTTTAGGGAGGAAAATCCTTTGTTGTGAACATTAGAGTATCCCAAAATATTTAAGTTTCTCTGACCAGCATGTTGTCCACGAAATAAGGAAATTGGGCTAGATGACCTCTCTTTTTTTTTTTTTTTTCTTTCTCTTAAGTAAATTTATGATCTTAGTAAAGTCTTAAAATGATTCATTTTACTTCAGACTTATGTATTGGCATCCATTGCTATCTGTACAGGTAGAATAAAGCAAAAGTGCAGGAAAGCTGCTAATTATAGTAATTGCAGCTGGTTTCAAAGTACTTCTAACAGTTTGCGCATAATGCTTACTTGAAAGCCTCAAATGGGTGCTAGTTGTGAAATAGAACACCTGTTTGTTGTTGAGCATGTGTTTATGCAGATGATTGTTGTTGTCAAAGCACCTTGATGCAGACTAGTCCTGTTTACATTTACATTCTCCCTGAAGGATTAACAGTGTTCTCTCAATAAATTTGCAGTCTATTCTCCTCTCCCTGGCTGCTGTTGAGAGGGTGGTGTGAAAGAGGCAACAAGTGCTTGCTAATCACTTGAATATACATAATTAGCGACAGTCTGGTGCACTGGATTCTTTGTACAGCCATAACAATACTGATTGGCAGCAGCAGATAACAATGGTTCTGTCTAGTTGCAGTTGTTGAATGTATTTTGTTTTTTGTTCTTATTTTCTTGGACTTTATATGTTATTATGTTGAAACTCCTTTCTTCTTCGCTGTGCTATTATATTAGTTTGAGCACTATCTGAGCCAGTAAAAATTAGAGGTTTTATAGATTTTTATATTGGCCAATAGCTGAAGTTCTTATTGAATTTTTATTTTAAATTGGTAGATCCCAAATATCTAAGCATTATTTATTTCCACTTGATGGATAATTGAAATGAGTATCCACTGGTTTTGAAACTAAGTTAAGTATCACCAGTTAATTATCAGTTTTAAACATTTTAGCAATCTAATTTAACAATTTGGATGTACGTGTTTAAATACATGTATTTGTAGAGTAGGCCTTAGAATAATGACAATTCTTCTTTACAATGCTTCTAAATATGACTGACTATATACAATTATTCACTTGGGGCCTCTAGTTTCTGAATTGTACTACTCAGTTGTCTCAGTGAGACTTTTCATCGCTTGTTTTAGAGTTGCTTCTTCCAATCCTTTCTCCCTCTCTATTCCCTCAATTGTTGGTGGTACCTAGCCCTGAATTACCTGTATTTGTTTTGCATATGTTTTGTAATTAGTCAAGTTAGCAAGCTTTTATTAAATGCTCACATGTCCATTGCATTGTTAAGAACTGGGAATACAATGAAAGGCAAAAGATTGTCAGTGCTTTTAAGAAACTCGAAGTCTGTCTACTCTCTCTATTTTGTTGTTTATTTCCAGAGGAATATAAGTTCTTGTGGTTAGGGATTATTTTGTGTTCGCTTTTGTATCCATAATTCCAGACACAAAGTCTGGTTTAGAGCACCTTAAAAATGGTTTCCAATTGAATTGAACCAGTTAGTATACAAAATAAAATATTTTTTTCAGCTTGAAATACAAATTAAATGCTTAAAAGCTAAAATATTTACATTAGGTCTATAGATATCTTCAGTAGTCTTGAAGAAGGGATCCTGAAACTAAAAATCCTTGAAGGAGAAAATCTCCTCCAACTCTGCCTCAGTGAGGGACCCCATCCAAGGGAAACAAGACAATTTCATTGTTATCTGGGGGGGTGGGGGTGGGGGTGATTCTAGTTCTTGGGAAAAGAATTCCAGCTCTATTCAAGAAACTCATTCTATTCAAATTCCAGCTCAAGCTGAAACCTAGCTAGGAGATGAGCTAACTTGGGACTCCACCCACTAGCCCCCTCTTCAGCTTGTAGCTAAAGCTCCTATTATCAAAGAGCCAAACTAAAATCCTCTCTTTGCAGAGATTCTAAACATGCCATGCTAGACTATGCCATGCCAATGAGGCCTCTACCCACTGGAATATTCTTTTCCAGTGCTACCCTCTCTTTACCCTCACCTATTTCCCTAATGAATTTTCCTTTATGCCTCTGTCAGGATTTCTAACCTTATTTCCCAATCTCTATAATAAACCTCTTTTATCAATCTAGATTTTCGGGTCTGTAAATTCCTTTACAGAGAATCTCTGCGCCACCAGAAGGGGGTTCCCCAAAACTGCCTACCCTTGTGCCAAATTCCAAGGGGTACAGGGGAGCCAAGTCTCTTCATTTGGTCCTCTGAAGCCTGAACCTGTCATTTGGTCCTCTGAAGCCCGAACCTGCCACTAGACTTTATCATTTAACTCCCTGACCACCAGAAACCCTAATCTCATTTTGGTTCCTTAAATCTAGACCTTATCAGTTGGTTCCCTACTAAAGGGAACCCCCAAAACTAAACCTTATCAGTCTTTTTTGAGGTACTGTTGCAAAATTAGTTATAAATTTTCTCCTTTTATCCCAATCTCCCATACCCACATCCCTTATTCTCCTTTTTTTCTTAGAGATACCAGTTTACATTTTCTCCACATTCCTGTCTTGGAGACCTATTTAACTTACTGGGAAATTCTCTTTGCCTTTTTGGAGGGTTTTCCCACCCTCCAAAAAAGTGTACAAACTTAGTCTCCAGACTGGGCTCATTTTCTAATGGTATGTGAAATGATTAGACTTCAAAATTCCTGGATTTTTTTTCCAGTTTATTTAGGTCACTAATTGCAATGCCTTTCACCTGGTAAATGCTATTTGAACTATAAATGGAATGAGAGCATTTAAATTTATCTAGAGAAAAACTGTAATTGCTCTCTTTTGGGAGTTCCCTTCTAACAATAATATCCCAAACCAAGAATTGAGTTGCTTGTCCTGACAATAAATGATCTTTATTAAAGATTTTTATTTTTCAAAATATATGCATGAATAATTCTTTGACATTAACCCTTGCAAAACCTTCTATTTCAATCCTCCCCTCCCTCCCCTGTCCTTCCCCTACTCCCTCCTTAGATGACAAGTTGTCCAATATATGTTAAGCATGGTAAAAATATATGTTAAATCTAATATATGCTTACATTTTTATACAATTATCTTGCTGAACAAAAAAAAATTAAACCAGAAAAAAAGAAAACACAGTAAACAACAATAAAAAGAGTGAAAATGCTATGTTATGAACCAC
This sequence comes from Sarcophilus harrisii, assembly GCF_902635505.1. Taxonomy (NCBI): domain Eukaryota; kingdom Metazoa; phylum Chordata; class Mammalia; order Dasyuromorphia; family Dasyuridae; genus Sarcophilus; species Sarcophilus harrisii. Next base: position 381,271,575 of record NC_045429.1, on the reverse strand, counting down.
ACTCAGTGTCCACAGTCCTCTCTTGGGATGTAAATGGCTCTCTTCATCACAAGATTGTTGGTGGTTTTTCTTGGGGGCCAGCCTTAGTCTTAGTTGAAATAAATAATTACTTCGAAATCTCAGCCAGCTGGTAAAAGTTGCAAACGTTTATTTCTCCTTACAAATTAGCCCGGTTAGTTGAGGCCTATCTCACTGCCTGGCTCCAAGAGATCTTGTAGTTTTGTCCTTGGTTTCTGCCTCTGCTTTCTTCAGCCTCCAGCTAGCTCTGACTCATGGCTTCTCAATCTCCAGTCTGTGGCAAGTAGTCTTTTCTTCCAGAGTGTTCTGTCTCAGAGCCCTGTTGATGTTCTGGAGAAATTCCTCCTTCACTCCAAGAGCTTCCTTCATTTATGTGATCTCCCAAAGGTTAACTCCGCCTTCTCGAAGCAGGGATTATAGGTTATCTTCCAGAGTGCTCTCTGGTCCTAAGGGAGGTGTGAATTTAGCTCTCATACTAGCCCTGAACTCTCATGTGAATTCCATTGAGTACTTAGATACTTGAGCTCTCTAAAGGTGTGAACTATCAGTTCCACCTAATACCTTGTTTCAAGTTCTGGCCCAAAATCAGATCAAATCAACTCCAATGTCTTCACACTTTGTAAAAGATTCCAACACAAGATAAAGAGGTTATCTTTTTGTAAAGCTTTATTTAAAGTATGTGCTTTGTTTTCTTGAAATTTGGAATGTTTAAGAAAACTTGAGATATACAATCATTATACTTGCCCTACTCTGGGCCAAGTCACATGAATCTTGGTATGTTATTAAAGCCTTCATCTGACTCGAAAGTGTTCCACAAAACACACAGGCACCAGAGATACACTAATTATAAGAAGTAACTTGATGGAGTACAGATTTAACAGATTTGGAATCAAAGGATTTTTGTAACTTTTGGCAAATGATAACTTTTCAGTCTTAGATTCTTTCAAGTACTTGAACTCTTGAATCTGAAAACTCTTCCATGTCTATATCCATAATCATACTAAAATGATAATATGAAATAATGAAATGAGAGCATAGTGATTTGCAATATGGAATAACCACAATATAGGCATTTATCACAGCTTACAAACATTTGCTGTTTATTACGTTAAATAGTCCATAGACATAAACAAATGTGATTTAGTAAGGCAGAGTCAAACTCATTAAGCAACTTGTTTTTGGGGGAGGATAACAGTCTCTGAAGTAGAAGAGGTAGGGGACAGGATCTAGGGAATAAGGGGAGGAAGAACCTAGGGAAGCGTTTGGTTCTCTAAAGATATGCTAAGCATGGTGAAAGAAATAGGTGCCCATAATATCATTGTTGTCTAAATATTTTTGAAGCATAATATTGCCATACTAAGTTTACTCATTTTCAATTAAATACAGATTCAAATCCATGCTATTTTAAGAAATCTGGCTCAATGTACACCCCACATTTATAAGTAGTTGTGTTCATATGGCAGACCATCAATCCTTGGATTGATTTGAGAAAATGACAGGATGGGCAAGCATTGGTCTTGAAAATGGCTCTGGCTCTATAAAAAGATAATATGCAGAATTTTGTATCTTACTAGGCCTGAATAGTGGGTGTGATTGGCAGAGAGAAATTAGAGCATTGATAAAATTGTTTCCTGGGGCAGGCAGGGAGAAGGCACTGATAAAGATCAATCTAGCTCCTGGCCCCACCCTCTGTGGAGGTCATCCCATCAGAAATCCAAATTAGATTAAGCCCCTGAGGCCTACCCTCTGTGGGGAATATGAGCAGTCTCATTTTGGTCAAAAATTCCAGTCACATTCCTGAAGCTAAATTTTCCCTATATATCATATCAGTTTATGGCCCATTCCATCACTGCTGTCCTGTTTTGGAACACTCTACCATGACAGTCTTCTGGTGTCTTTCTCCTCACCCTTGTCCTAAGCTGTCAATGTCTTCTGGTGTGTCTATTCAACCCCACTTCTCCTACTTATAGGTAACTCTTTTAGGGTGCTAAATCACTTTTAGGATTTAGCTTTCTATATATAAGGGCATGCTCCAACTTGTTGGAATGTTTCTTTTCTACTGGTTAATTGTGAATTTCACTAAGGAACTTGTCTTTTCCTTTTTTTTTTTTTTTTTTTTAATTTAATAGCCTTTTATTTACAGGATATATACATGGGTAACTTTACAGCATTAACAATTGCCAAACCTAATTTTTCACCTCTTACCCCCCCCCACCCCCTCCCCTAGATGGCAGGATGACCAGTAGATGTTAAATATATTAAAATATAACTTAGATACACAATAAGTATACATGACCAAAACATTATTTTGCTGTACAAAAAGAATCAGACTCTGAATTATTGTACAATTAGCTTGTGAAGGAAATCAAAAATGCATGTGTGCATAAATATAGGGATTGGGAATTCAATGTAATGGTTTTTAGTCATCTCCCAGAGTGCTTTTTCTGGGCATAGCTAGTTCAGTTCATTACTGCTCCATTAGAAATGATTTGGTTGATCTCGTTGCTGAGGATGGCCTGATCCATCAGAACTGGTCATCATCTAGTATTGTTGTTGAAGTATATAATGATCTCCTGGTCCTGCTCATTTCGCTCAGCATCAGTTCGTGTAAGTCTCTCCAGGCCTTTCTGAAATCATCCTGTTGGTCATTTCTTACAGAACAGTAATATTCCATAATTTTCATATACCACAATTTATTCAGCCATTCTCCAACTGATGGACATCCATTCAGTTTCCAGTTTCTAGCCACTACAAAAAGGGCTGCCACAAACATTCGTGCACATACAGGTCCCTTTCCCTTCTTTATAATCTCTTTGGGATATAATCCCAGTAGTAACACTGCTGGATCAAAGGGTATGCACAGTTTGATAACTTTTTGAGCATAGGAACTTGTCTTTTCCATCATTAATTATTCAAATTTCTTTCTATGCTCTCCCAACTTTATTTCACATTTACCATTCTTGGTGTCTCTTTTATCTCTTCATTTTGTTTATAACCTCTTCTCCTAAATAAACCTGCTTTGTGGGACAGTAGTGACCACTAGTAACAATCAGAGTTATAGTGTGAGTTTAGGAAAACATTCATTTCTTTTTCATGAGAAAGGGTATGCAGTCTCTGACATACACTGTGTGGTTTTACAAAGAAACCAGGAAAAATTCTCTTTTTTTATTCCCCAATTTGAGCTCCCCTCCCTAACCCCCTGGCTCTTTTCCCCTTTGGTGGCTGGGGTTTCTAAAGTACAGTTTCTAAAAATGAGGTAAGAAAGCCTAAGGCTATCAAATTCTTAAAGAAACCTAAGGTTTCCCACTCAATCCTGTCCCTGCCCCCAAGGAATTTCTAAAAGAGGTAGATAACTGTGGAAAGCTTGGGGGAAAAGAACAAAAGATTCTTTTCAAATCTCAGGCCACCACTCCAGATTATAAAACCCAGTCCCTGCCCCAAAGGAGCTTATATTCTTATATTCTTTTGGGTGAGATATCCTCCACCTCACTTTACCCTGTGGATTTCCATTCAATTAAAATTTTACTTTTTCACTTTAATTTTTATACTGTGGAAACCAATAAATCCATTTCTCACATTACCTTTTGAGAGAGAGAATGGCTATTGTAAATTCTTCACATGACTGAACCCCAACATTTGTTGCTTCTCCTAAAGCTCAATACCTGGTGTCACATCATTTGCAACATCGGCCACTTTATATCCAAATAGCAGAAGGCAATGTTGTCAGAATTGAGTCTTTTAATATATTTATTTACAAATAACAACATCAGTTTTCCATTAAAACAAAATATCTATCCCATTTTTCTATTCTCCATCTAGATTTAACATTACCATGAAGGTAATATGGTAATGATAATGTTGAAGTTAGGAAAAGGGACCCTAAAAGATTGGGGTCACAGAGTGGTGTAGTGTAGCAAGGTGTCTCAAAAGATTTGCATGCTTGAACCCATTTCCTGGTCAAGGGGCAAAAGTTTATTGTAATGCCAATTGAAACAGTCTAAATTCCAAGAGAATTTAGCAAAGAAACAGAAGCAAGGACACACATTTATCTAGTTCTTCATGTTATAGGTATGCTAATTTTATGGCCCAGAGGTAGGACCAAAGAGTGCTCTCTGGAATTTGGTTATTGCTGACCAACAGAGAGTAATGTTTGTTGACAGACAGATTGTTATTCTTAGATTGGATGTGGGAATTCCCTGAAGCAGGCTCCAAAGTCAGAAAATTTTAAATCACTGACTTATTGTTAGAACAAGAGCTCCCTAAGGTCGAAGAATCTTAAAATCATTTCTGTCTCCCCTAGAAGCTATATTATATCACTGGGATTGGGATAACATATTCTAGTTTGAAATACAAGGAACAAGGCACATAAGAATTCACTATGGCATTCTCTTTGCCAGAAGGTACCTTTATTTTTACAAGAACAGGTTATGGACAAAATGAAGAGGTAAAATAGACACCATGAGTGGCAAATATAAAATAAATTTGGGAGAGCATTAGAAAGATTATAGCTAGCAAGGAAAGGGTTTTTTTTTTTTTTTGTTTGTTTGTTTTTTTTAATAACAATTATTGGTGGAAAAGACCAGTTCCTCAGTGGAACTCATAATTAACCAGAAGGAAGGTGCCATTAAAGGGAATATGCCATTGACTGGCAGGCTAAATCCATAAAGTTTAGCAGACTAATTCCAAAAGGGGTTTGCAAGGGAGGGGGATTATACCAGTGATTGGCAAGCTAACCTTAAAAGGGAATTAGCTATATAGGAGAAAGACACCATGAGGTAATGGGGGAAGAGGAGGAGAAGACACATGAGGCAGTATGCCCTGCAGGAGGGTTTTTTTAGTTAAGCTGGCATAAACCATGGGTAGATATATAGAGAAAGTTTCACCTTGAGGGTTTGACATCATAATTTTCTAATCGAATACTGTAATGTGAGATTTTCAAAGACCTCCTCTGGGCGTGGGACTGTAATTGAAAAAAGTTTATTTAAGGCTGAGATGATCCTATCAGTTCCCTTTCCTGTTTGCTTCAGGGAGTAATTATAATCTTGTCAGTGCTTTAGGCTTTCTCTACTAAGGCTCACCTACCTATCCATGACATCATCATAAAAAAGAATGAAGCCTAGAGTATTGGTGGAGATCTACCAGGAAATTGCCTCTTATGTCAGAACTCAAATGTAACATTTTCCCATTTCTTTTTCTCCTCACTGCAAAAATGTCCAAAGATGGCATAGTAGGATGCTTCATCTATATAATTCATACCCAGATTCTATTATCAATTTCCTTGTTTTGAAAAGTTCTTACTAATCTCAACAAAATGGGGCAAATCTATTGATTTAACTCATTTGCACTAGTTTTTTTCCTTTGTTGATTGAATCAATAAATAACTACACTTCCAATCTGAGAATTTTTCCATATCTGCCAATGATTCCAAAAGAGGCTTTGCAACATTTTTTTACAGTAATCTTTCCCTTTCTTTCTTTCTTTCTTTCTTTCTTTCTTTCTTTCTTTCTTTCTTTCTTTCTTTCTTTCTTTCTTTCTTTCTCTTTCTTTCTTTCTTTCAGCTGTTCATTATATTTATTTAGAGAAGAAAAAAAATTAGAATGAATAGGTTTACAACTTGCTTTAGGAATGAATGAAACACATTCAACATTTAGTTCCCTTAAAACAACATACTGTTTATTTGTAGTTCTTAACCTATCTTGTCCCTTTTCTAAAACGACTAGAATTGTCAGCTCTGCTTCTTACTCTTTTCCTCATTTTCAGTTTTATTTTTATATCTCCTGTGATTTAGAATTGGAAGGAATCTTAAATATCTTTTAAAATATTCTAATTTTACTGATAACAAAACTCAGGGTCAGAATCAGAAATTACTTTATCCTAAAGTTACATAGTGGCAGAGATTACTTGAAACTAGAACAGTTAGAATTCCAGTCTCCCATTATTTTGGATCATTTGGATCAATGAACTATATAAACTTTTAGTTCCTAGTTTTTCTGGTCTATCCTTTTGGGTCTTAGCTAAATTCTTTTATTATTAACTATTATTTGGAGCTGGAAATCTGTCTAGCATTGATCATTTTAAAGGGCTAATGTCTTAACCTTGACAAAAAGAACACATTGCAACATCCAAATCAATTTCATATTGGTTAATTTGTTTCAAAGGATATATTTTCAGTATCTACTAGATACTATTTTAGAGCAGAAAGTGTTTAATTAAATCCTTCAGTATTAAAATATTTAGACCAATTTACTTAAAATATTTTAATATTTTTATAATTTTGGTCTCTTTCCATTTGGAAGTATTGTATTTAAAAACTGAGGAATACAATATGTCATAACACTTGAACTATATTTCTAAGAGTTATATTTATGGATATTAGTAAAGGCTAAGGTAGCACAGATGTCAAAAAGAATATAGAGTTCTGGGTACCACATTTTTGAAAGGAGATTGATAAACTGGAATCCATCCAGAAAAGGGTCAATCTTAATAGTATGAGAAATGGAAACAGTGCCTTAGGAGGTTCACTTGAAAAAACAAGCAATATTTGGCTCAGAAAAATGAAGATTTTGAAGAGGAAAAGAGTGTTGGGCTAGAGCATATCAATCTCTCTTCAGATTATCTGAAGGATTTTCATGGAGAGAAGGGAAGGGATTAAATTTGATAGGCTTTAACTAGGAGCATTAAGGGGAAATGTCAAGAGAAGCAGATTAGCTTCTACCTCAGAAAGAAAATTCTTTAACACTTAGAATAGTCCAAAAGTGAAATGACCCTCTTGGGAGGTAGAGGTTTTTTTCTCACTAAAGATTGTTTAGTGAAATTTGGATGACCATTGATCAAGGAAATCACAAAGGGGATTTCTGTCTAGATGCACTTATGATTTAGACTAGATGCCATCTTAATAAGTATCCATCAGGATCAGTTGAAGTCACATCAGTTGGTTTCACTTACGAAAAGAATTTTAGGGAGCAAGTCAGTTTTTAGTCAAAGTACATTTTAATGTGAACAGCAAGACAGACTTAGTCCTTAAGAGACCAGCGGCAAGCTAGACAAAGGGTCCCATATTTATACTGGTTCCTGGGCCAGCTGTTACAGGTTGAGTTAGTTTTTTGTTAACTGCAAGGAACAGAAAAATAGGATGTGCTTGTCCAGTAATATTAGTAAATATTAGTTTCTCTGTTTTTTCTTTAACTTAACAAAATTGTGTTTTTGACCATTAAAGTTTTTCTTTTTTCTTAATGGTGAAAGTCCTAGGAATAAGAGTGAACATACCTTTGCTTTTTGTTGAGAGAATGTGAAAGTTAATTTTATGAGTTTTAAATAATCACTAGAATTTAGCCTTCATGTATCAACTTAAAAATATAATTAATGATAAGTATAAAAGCAAACATTTCTTTCTTCCCTTCCATTTCTCTTTCTTTCTTTCTTTCTTTTTCTCTCCCTGCCCTCATTTCTCATGTCTTCCCCTTAATTTTTCTTCTTGACAGATGTTAAATTTAATTGCTTTGAACTTTTATTCTGTTCAATTTTCTGTATTCTGATTTTTTATGTATTATATAAGTTTGGTTCTTTTTCAGTGTTAATGTGCCCCTATAAAGCATCATTTTGTACTTTGTGTATTTGTTTCTTATTACTCTTTCTGTCTTACAATACATAAGTGCTAAAGCAGTTTGCTTATGAGTGTGGAACTGTGATGGGAGAGATTCTGTCATAGTACAGTTGGATAGTGGATAGTGGATAGTGGGGTCACTATGTTCTCTAGCTCAATCATTTCTATACTGGCAGAAAGTTTTGTCTATTGATCACTCTCCCAGAGATTGCAGAGTTAGGTAAAATAGGCCTAGTAGAGTCTACTCTGCCATACTTTTTGTCTCTGAAAATTTACGTAGCGAGTTCCAGGTAGTTGGGGCAAGAGTAATTTCTGTGGACTTTTTTCCTATTTCTAAGGACTTTTCTGCATTTTGATAGATCTTCTTGTAAATTTTCTTTTTATAGGAATGGCCTTACATAAAGTTTGCCAATTTCCTGCATACTGATTAAATTTTAGCTTTTTCTGTGTCTTCTCCCCAGTTTGTATTTCCTTATAATTTTTATTATCTATTTAGGTAACTATTGGACTTAGAGTAAGAGACTTCCTTGAGAGAGTGAGTGGAAGAGAGGAATAATGGTAGGAAAACAGTAGTTAGTAAAAACAATTTTAGACGTCTTATTAAATACATAAGGTAGAAATAATTTTAAAATTATGGAAATTAAAAAATTGGTGGGTTTAATCTATCTAGTAATCTTATAATTGGAAGAGACGTCAGAGATCATATAGTCAGCTTCCTGCCCATTGCATTAAATTAGCCCTACAGTTATCCCCAGCAGGTTCTCATATATTCTCTGATTTTCCACCTCCTGATGTCAGAAAAAACATCTTAGGAGAATTTCTGTGTCTATGTTGGTTTTCTCTCCAAAACAAACCTAGTGGTAGGGTACTTTCAAGGATCCTTAATTTTATTACTATACTCTCAACTCTTCATATACAGAGCACAGACTCTCTGTTCTCTAATAGCTTAATAATTAGCTGTAGTCAAAATCATCTTGCAACCAATCTCTAATAGGTGATACTGAATACTTAATAAGTTTAAATTGTTAAGTTCCCTATTAATTAACATAAGACTTAAAAAAAGCAGTTATACCCAGTATCTGCTAAATATTCATAAATCAGTTGGCTATTTAGAGCATATTTCCATGTGTTCATTAAGCTGCTGTGTTTTTAATATTTGAAAAAGCAAAAGGTGATAAAACTTGAGTAATTTTTACTATTTTTTTCTTACAAAAATGATAGGAGAAAATTAAATGCACTTAGAGTCAGGATGTTCTTTGAGATGGTTAGAATTTAAAACTTTCTATAAGCAAGTTCCTTCCATATCTGATAAGGGTAGTGTGAGTCTTAAAATAATGTACGGTAAAGTGGAAGCTGTAATATATTATATAGATGTAATCATTTATATTGTTATTATTTTTTCAGGATTGATCTATTTCTCAGGCCACTCAAGTGTTTAGATAGGTAGTAGAGTGAATAAAGTATTCGTTAGGAAGATCTGAGTTAAAATATGAACTCAGACACTTATTAGTAGATGGGAATGACTTGGGAATAGTAAAGAATAGAGGTCATTATTCCTTTATTTTACATTTTTTTGGTATTACTTAACTTCATATTAGCCTTTTAAGTTCTCTCCAGGATAGAATGTTGTCTGTGTTGATCAATATATTTTGGCACAGCTTCTAGCACTGTATGTTTCACAGTAAAGGTGCCTAATAAATGTTGAATGTTCCTAAAACAAAACAAAACAAAATAACCTTAACCTTTTTCTTAGTTTTCTCATCTGTAAAATGGGGATAATAATGGCACCTATCAAATGGTGTTAGTACATAAAGATAAAATAAGAATATTTGTAAAGTAATCTGAAAACCTTAATTTATAATAATATATTATCATATATAAATGCTGCCTATTATTAATTAGTTATTATATTAACTTTATACTTTGAACTAATTGAACTGCTTTTTTGTTCCCCTAAAAAAACCTCAAAGTTTTTTGCTTTCATACGTAACTTTCTTTCCCATGCCTTGTTCTAAAAGCACTAATCAAATCAACACTGCCTTTTTTTCAGGAATTGTTGCTATTCATTTGTCCTGATGTGCTTCCACAATCCCTGACCTCATGGATAGTAGCAAACGCATGTCTTTCTATCCTTTACCATCTCTTAAAGTCTAGGTTCATTGTTTCCATGACATTATCTATCCATCTCATCTTCTACCATCCCCTTTTCCTTTTGCCTTCAATTTTTCCCAACATCAAAGTCTTTTTCCAGTGAGTTGTATTTCCTCATTTTAAATGGCCAAATTATTTAAGCTTCAGCTTTACATATATAAAGCAGTTAGCTTTACTTATATAGTCCAACTTTCACAACTATTTGTTGCTTCTGAAAAAATAATAGCTTTCATTATATGGGCCTTTTTCAGCAAGGTGATATATCTGCATTTTAGTATGCTGTTCAGAGTTGCCATAGTTTTCCTTCAAGGATCAAGCATCTTTTAATTTCATGGCTATAATCTGATTGCAGTGATCTTTGAGTCCAAGAATATAAAGTTTGATTCTGCTTCCATTTATTTTCCCTTTATTTCCTAGGAAATGATGTGACTAGTTGCCAAGATTTTAGTGTTGTTGTTGTTTTAAAATGTTAGGTTTCAAGCCAACTTTTATACTCTTCTCTCACTCTAATCAAGAGGCTTCTCAATTCCTCTTCACTTTTCTACCAACAGAGTGGCATCATGTGCATATTTGAGATTGTGAATGTTTCTCTCTGCAACTTTCATTCTGACTTTTGATTTCAAGTATGGCATTTTGTGTGATGTATTCTGCATATAAGTAAATAAATTAGGTGACAATATACAGCCTCCTTGTATTCCTTTTTCAATCTTATCCAATCATTTGTTCCATTTTGGGGTCTTTTGCTTCTTGGTTTTAAAGATTTCTCTGGAGACCTGGTATGCTTAATTCTTGGGAGACTTGCCATATTTGGTTGTGATCCACACTGTCAGAGGTTTTTCAGTGTGGTTGGTTAAGCAGAAGTAGAGAAGTAGATGGTGTTTTAGAAATCCTTTGTTTTTCTTCATGATCTATTGAATTTTGACAATTTGGTCTCTAGTTCCTCTGCCTCTTTAAAAACCAGTCTGTTCTTTTGGTAATTCTCAGCTCACATATTGCTGAAGCCTAGCTTGTAGAATCTTAAACATAACTTTGCTAGCAAGTGAAATGAGTGCAGACATTTGATAATTTGAACGTTCCTTAGCATTGCCTTAAGATTGGGAGTAAACTGATCTTTTCCAATCTAGTGGTTACTGTTGAGTTTTTCAAATTTCCTGGCATACTGAAACACTTTAATAGCATCTTTTAGGATTTTAAATATCTTAAATTGGAATTCCATCACCTTTATTAGCTTTATTGTTAGCAATGTTTCTAAGGCCCTTTTGACTTCTTTTTCCAGGATGGCTGACTCTAAGTCAGTAACCATATCATCATGGTTATCAGCAATGTTAACATCTTCCTTGTATAGTTCTTTCATATATTCTTGGAACCTCTCCTTAACTTCTGCTTTGTTAAGTTCCTATCACTTTTTTTTTATCATGCCTATTTTTACATGAAATGTTCCCTTGATAGCTCTAATTTTCTTGAAGAAATCTCATCTTTTCCATTCTGTTGTTGTTTTTTTTTGTTCTTTGCATTGCTCATTTAAGAAAACACTCTCTCTTCTTGTTTTTCTCTGGTATTCTGCATTGAGTTGGTTATAGTTTCTTTCTTTCCCCAGCTGTTTGCAAAGTCTTATTACACAGACATTTTGCTAACTTGCTCTTTTTTTTCTTTGGAATATTTCTTGCTACTATCTCCTATATGATATAGTTCCTCAGGCATTCTACCAGATTTATTTTCTTAAGTCTAGTTATCATTTCCACTTAATATTCACAAGGAATGTTATTTAGGTAATACTTATATAGTCTGATAGTTTTTCCTAGTTGGTTCAATTTAAGTCTAAGTTTTGCAATAAGAAGGTCATGATCACAGCCACAATCAACTCCAGGTCTTGTTTTAACTGAGTGAATAGCCTTTCTTCTCCTTTGGCTGCAAAATACATAATCAGTCTGATTTCTGTATTGACTATCTGGTGATGTTTTGATTGCTGCAAAGGACTGCTTGCTTTGATCAATGTGTTATCTTGACAAACCTCTTTTAATTTTTGCCTTACCTCATTTTTTTACTCCAAGATGAAGCTTTTTATAATAATTGCCTTTTGGTTTCCTGCTTTAGCATTCCATTTCTCTGGAACGAATATGGCATTTTGGGGGGTATTATTTCTAGAAGATGTTATAGGTCTTCATGAAACTTAACAACTTTGACCTCTTCATCATCAGTGTTTGAAGCATAGACTTGGATTACTATGATATTGAGTGGTTTGTTTTGGATTTGCACAGATTCTGTTCTGTCATTTTTTATATTACACCACAATATTGCTTTTCTCACCCATTTATTGGCTGTGAGGGCTACTCTTTTTCTTCTAAGATATTCCTGCCCATAGTTGCACATGTGTTACTCACCTAGATTAAATTAACTTGTTTCTGGAAAAGCCATATCAGTTGACTGATAATTCCTAGAAGATAATTGTTTTTGTTGCTACCACTCCCCTTTATGTTCTGACTCCTCTGTTAATATGTAAACTTAAAAAAAAAAAAAAAAAGAAAAAAGCATGTAAGCTCTTTGAGGTCAATGATTGTCTTAAACATTTTTTGTATCTATATTCTTATTGCTTATTGATTTTCATTCATTTATTCATTCCTTTATCCTTTTCTGTAGGCCTGAATTACCTTTTTCCCTCATCTCGGCTTGTAGAAATCTTTCCTGTCCCTCTTGATTTCTGCCTCCATGAAGGCTTACCAAATCACATGACATTATTGTTCATATCTTCTTTTATTTTGTTTTGTGTTAGTAATTTTTCCAGAGAGTATTTCTTCCATTAGATTGTATCCCCTGTAGCACAAATAACCATAGATTTAGATCAGAAAGAAACCTTAGAGATAGTTTACTCTAATCCTTCCCTTTTACCAGTAAGAAACCCCAAACCCAGAGAGGTAGTGATCCCCCATGGTTATTACATGTGCAATAATAGCTGAAATTTGGATTCATGTCTTCTGCCAAATTCAATACTTTCTACCATACTATATAGTTCAGGAACCAAAGAATGGAATAAAATTTATTTCCTTGTTGGGTGTAAAAGTTTTCTAGTGGGAACTCATCTCCAAAATTATGTTTAGTGGTAATTGGAAACTGTAATTCATGATAAATATATTAATTTTGCAACAGTTTTTTAGTAAGAGCTGTCACAAAGTAACATCAAGTTGTAATGAAATATTTATTCAAAAATTTTAGGATTTTTTTTTATTTATTTATATCATCTGGTTTTTGAATACTCCTTTCCTCTTTCCTTTTTATTGAGCTGTGCTTGATAACTTAGTAAATTAACAGAGAAGGGGGAAAAAAATCAGTTCATCAAAACTAACACACACACACACATATTGACTCAGTTTATCCAATATTCCATAACCATCTGCAAATATGTCTAAAAATTTGGGAGGAGGGTATATTTCCTCATTTCTTCTTCAGAGACAAATTTTCCCATTATAATTATACAGTATTCAGTTTCTTTTTTGTAGTTGATTTTCCTTTTATTTATATTGTTATAGGCATCTTGTATATTATATTTTCTGATTCTCCTTGATTATGGATTAATTCGTGTCTTTCTGAATTCTTTATATTCTCATTTCTTACATAACACAGTTTGTTTAGTCATTCTTTTGAGGGCATTTATTTTGTTTTTAGTTCTTTAACTCCAGAACTTTGTAGTTGAATCCAGGTATATATGAACTACCTTTACTGAGTGACTCTGGTACACTCGTCACTATATTGCTCTCAGCCTCAGTTTTCTAACCTGTAAATGTGGACAATAATAATAGGACCTATTTTACAGTTTTGTTGTGAGGATCAAATGAAATAATATATTTAAAGTATTAATAGGACCTTCTGCACAAGTTTGTTGTAAGGATCAAATGAGATAATATATTTAAAGTACTTTACAAGCATTAAAATGACTAATCTCATTTTATCAAATTTGTCAATTTCTTGGTTGAGGGGGTGAAATTTCAGAATTGTTTTGAATTGCATTTTTTTTTTTTTTTGCTACTGATTTGATGCAATATCTCACATGTTTGTTAATAGTTTTTGATTTTTTTTAGAATTACTTGCTTGTATCCTTTGCCCATATTCTTTGAGAAATATTAACAGTCATATATTTTCATGGTTTCTTGTATCACATTTTCATAGCTGAAGAAGCTGAGAATCAGAGGGATTATGGTCTACAGTAGATAAATCTACTAGAAATTATCAGTCTAAATTCTAAACTAAGTTATCTGACTATAATTATGGTGAGTTTTTCACTATAACATACTGCTGCCTACATTTTCTCCAACTGTGATTAACAATATTATGGATCAGTAATTTGCCACATGACCATTTTATATTGTTTTTGGCCATCAGAAAATAGAGTACGAACATTTTATGAGGCTGTTAATGGAAGCAAATATATAAGACTAAAGGTCTTTTCTGTTCCTTTAAACCTATGATACTTCTATACAGTCCAATACTTGCTTATAGTTTATCTTTTATGTTGCAGTTACTTAATGGATTAAGAATAATAAATGTTTGCTGAGTGGGCAGTGTGTGTGTGTATAGCACTTATATAGATAATTTTTTATCCACAAATATGCTGTAAGCACATGATATGTAAAGACCCTTTCTTCTCTTTTTGTATGTCACAGTGCTGGACACATAATGGACTTTAGATTTTTTAAAAATCTTGCATATTTTTCTAATTATCTGCCTTTCTCCTCTTTCCTCTGACCTACTGAGTAAATAAAGTAAAAAAAACCAACAACAACAAAAAAAAAACAACCCACAAGATAAAATTCTCGTTCATAGCTGTATAATCTAGAAATACATTTTCTCATATTGGCTCTGTTGGGAGAGGGTTGGAGTATTTTAAATTCCTTTTTTTTTTTTTTTTTTTTTTAAAGACTAGTGGCTTATCATTGCACTGATCAATGTTCTAAAGTCTTCCCACATTTTGGGGAGAGGGTGTGTGGTGGTGGTAGTAAAGTATTATTATATGTAGTTATTCTGTTTCTACTTACTTGTTCATCATTACTTAATAGTTCTCTCAGTTTCCTCTGAAACTGTCCATTTTTGTCAGTTCTTATGGCTCAACAATATTCCATGTGACTCATATACCATTCTTTATAGGATACTCTTTATTTTCAAATTTTTTATAATATAAAAATAACTTTGAGATACTTTTTTATAGATTTTTTTTTTCTTTAATTTTTTAGGGGATTAGTCTTGTTTTGATAGTGGTAGTAGTAGTGCTGTAATTGAGTCAAAGAGTATCTACAACTTTTTGGGTGTAGTACTAAATTGCTTTCTAGAATGGCTAGACATAATTAACAGTTTTACCTAAGTAGGAAACCTGTTTTCAACAGTTACTCCAACATTTATTTTCCTCCTCTGTCGTCTTTTACAGTCTAATAAATGATACCTTAAAGTTGCTTTAAATTGCATTTCTTCATTATTAGTAATTGAGACCTTTTTACATGAATATTGATAGCTTATATTTCTTCTTTGAAAACTTCCACTTCATATCCTTTGGCCATGTATATACTGGGGAATGACTTATAACTTAAAGATTTTGCAAATGACACCTTTATCAAAAACCTTTCTTGAAAGCTTCCCCCCCATGGACTTAATGAACTTTTGATTTTTACTTACATTTGTTTATGCAAAATCTTTTAAATTTTATTTTATTATTGAAATTGTCCATTTTGAGAAATAGACAGGACAGAAAGTCTTTCCCTATTACTTGTTTAATCAAGAACTTTCTTCTTTTGTATATGTCAATAAATAAATTTACTTCTTTTAATTTGTTTTTCTATCTAAGTTGTATATCCATTTAGAACTTACTTGGTATACCATAGTAGACATTTAACAAATAACTGAATAATAATTGTTTTTTGTTTTGCTATGGATTAAAACTTGGGAATGAAACTCTTCTACAAGTGCAAATCAATAATTATTTTTCATTTCTAACAGTAGAAACTAGTGTTTTATATTTTGTTTTAAAAAACCAACATGTATGCAATAAAAATGAGGTAAAGTGATGACTTTTATCAATTATTAGAAATATGAGATTATGCCATAAAAATGACATGAAATGATTTATCAATTATTAGCAATATGAGATTAGGACTATATCTTTAGAAGAATGATCACCAGAAAAAAAAAGAATATTAAAGCACTTAATTTAATTGCAATAGCTTATACATATTGTTTATAATAGCATAGAGTTAACTTTGTAAAGGATCTTACCAATTATTTGGTTCCAACTCTCTTTACAGTAAAGAAGCTGATGCCCAGACAGGTCACTGACTTACTGAAAGTTATACCAGTAACTTGCTTCATAAATAATAGTTAGGATATGAAATCAGTGCTTCTGCCACAGAAACTAATGCTTTTTAAGTGATTTTGTTAGGAGATACATTTTCAATGAATTTTGCAACAATAACTAAAAGAGGCCAAGATCTTTTGCCTTGTAAGCATTTTATGTAATGTTTAGTCCCACAGTTTAGATTCCTGTAAGAAAAAATTGTTTTATCTTTTGTTGTTGACTTTGGGGATTTGAGCTTCATTGGTTTTTATTTTAATATTATAAATATTTTTATGACTAATGGATATGTACATATTTTTAGATTGTAGTTTTATATGTAGATATGTGAGCCTTTGTTGATGAGACTTGTACTGATAGGCCACACTCCAGTTATCTGTAAATTCTATATCACATTTAATTGGGAAGGGAAGGATAGCAAAGGAGAAAGAGAGGAAGCAATGGGGCTTTAAAGCGATCTAGCCTCAAAATCACAAATGTAGTAGTCATCTTTTCCAGGTCATATTGAAGAGGAAGACAGCTTTGAAATGTGGATTTTTTTTTCTCCTGGTGACAGGCATCCATGAATAGTGATGAATCTAGGAAAACTTCTAGGCTAGACATGATCTTGACAGTTGGTGGACAGATGCTCCTGATTTGAGTGTGAGACTGAGGTACTCAGAAAGCACTTCAAAACACTCTCCTATGCCAGCCAACTTTACTTTAGTTGTAGTGGAGCTTAGTTTTTACCCTTGTAACAATGCTTTTTAAAGAGAGAATACAATAGGAATAGTGTGAAATATTTATAATTAATTATTCAGTTGAATGGTTATATAATTTTTAGACTCCCCCAAATTTTGTTTTATATAAAAAGTCATCATTTATATTAACAGGTAACCTAAAATAGCATAAACCTGTACCTGAGCAGTTTATATTGAACAATTTTTAAATAGAAAAGATGCTGTTGTACAGAGGTACTTACTTTGTCAGTTATAAAAGTTGTGTGGTATTCAGTTTCTTATTTTTCTATCAAACTTGGAACTGAAAATTAAGGAAGATGAATGATATACCTGGTAAGGTTATATATGTAGAACATTATTGTGTAAACCATTATAGTTATTATTCTGTTTAGTTATATTTCATAATACTATTTTTTTTGTCCAGAATAGTGACTGCCACATTTGAAAATATAGTGAATATTTAGTGTCTCCTTTGATGGGGCTTCTAAGGAAGGAATGCAATGATGAAGTGCTAGCCCATATTCAATCAAGGTTCTTCCATTTTGGAATTTATTATCCCTGTTCATCTCAAAAAATTGAACTTCAACACATGTGGAAGAAGGGCCATCTGTTAAATTAGGCTTTGCCTAGGGGTATGATGGCCATTGGAAATGATGAAGTTCAGTGAATGGGGAAGCCTCTTTATAACAAATTTTGATAATTGTATTGTTTTTTAATTGTAGTTTTATTCATGTGCAAGCTTTCGGAAGCATGCACGGAGTACATTTTATGAATGTAAGAAAATGAGATTAATCTATTTTGGCAGAATTAGGATCTTGTATAAGCAAGCAAATTTAAGTTGCTGTTATTTAGATTCATATATTTTTTCTCTCCAATTTTACATTATGGTGTGTTTGTCTTTTTTATGGTAATGCCTGAATATAAGCATAATAAAATGGTAAAAACTTAAGCCAACTGTTCAGTACTTACAGCATGAATATAGTAATTGTATCAAAATGTATGAATTGTTCTTATGTTAAACATTTAATCCATGAGAATAACATAACACCTGCTGTGACCTTTTAAACTATGTAAATTCTAGTAACTGTGAAGCTAAAATTTATTCTCTTCCAGAATTGTTAGAAATTGTTTGGACTATTATGCTTGGCTCTTTTAATGATTTTAATATGTAAGATGGAGAGATTTCACTCTGATACAGAACTATCAGACCCTTCTTCCCCTTTTTAAACTTACCCTATTAAATTTCTACATACACTTCTGGACTCCTTGACAGCGATAGTAAAAGAAAATGAATGGTGGCATAGTCATTTTCATTCTGCTATCTCTCACAGACAATAGAAAATTTGAGATTATCTTCAGCAAGTGTTTTGAAGACTTTACAAAGTTGCAGATTGAGAATTTTCTTAATTGGTATAAATTCGACTTGTTAACTGTGAATCATATTGCTTGGAAAAAAATTTTTTTTCAGAAATATATTGGCTAAATATATGATATCTTTTTAGTATTAAAATTTTTTTTAATATTAGCTTCTTAATGGATTTTTATTGTAAAATATAGTAAAGAAGTCAAAGACTTTCATATTCTTGAGTCCCTTATTATTTCTTCTTAGTACTCATAGTACACTTGTTACTGGGCATATTTCTTCTCCCATTAGGAATAGGAAGAGTATCCTGAAAGATATTTAAAAAAAAAATGGAGAAAGAGGGTAACTATGGATGATAAAAAGCTGGAAAGGAGAGCCAACATGTTGGTTGACAGAATTAAAATTCAAAAAAGATTCTTGACAGGCTAAAATAATGATCCAAGATGAATAAGGTGAAATCTAGTAGAGGCTGATGAAGAAGATACTAGTGTGTGGTAAGGATCACTGTTGCCCCTCTTCCAATTGTCATCTTAGGAAAGGCAAAAAGGAATTTATTGCTTTCTCATGAGAAACAGCCATCTTATTATTTTTTTTTAATAACTTTTTATTGCCAGAACCCATACCAGGGTAATTTTTTACAACATTATCCCTTGCACTCACTTCTGTTCCGATTTTTCCCCTCCCTCCCTCCACCCCCTCTCCCAGATGGCAAGCAGTCCTATACATGTTAAATAGGTTACAGTAGATCTTGCATACAATATATGTATACAGAACTGAACAGTTCTCTTCTTGCTCAGGGAGAATTGGATTCAGAAGGTATAAATAACCTGGGAGGAAAAACAAAAATGCAAACAGTTTACATTCATTTCCTAGTGTTCTTTCTTTGGGTGTAGCTGCTTCTGTCCATCCTTGATCAATTGAAACTGAGTTAGATCTTCTCTGTCGAAGAAATCCACTTCCATCAGAATACATCCTCATACAGTATTGTTGTTGAAGTATATAATGATCTCCTGGTTCTGCTCATTTCACTTAGCATCAGTTCATGTAAGTCTCGCCAATCCTCTCTGTATTCATCCTGCTGGTCATTTCTTACAGAACAATAATATTCCATAACATTCATATACCACAGTTTACTCAACCATTCTCCAATTGATGGGCATCCATTCATTTTCCAGCTTCTAAAAACAGCCATCTTATTGCACTTTGCTTTGGTAAAAACTGTATCTAGAGTTTTCAGAAGGACATAGACAAATCAGAACATATGTCTAAAGGAGGATGTCAGAATTAGTGAGATAACTCAAAACATGCTCTATATGGATGAGTTGTTGGAGATATTGTTTAGAAGAAATTTTTTTGTTATGCTACAGTTTCCTTTAATTGTTTTGTCTCGGTTTCCCTGAATTATTCTGCCTCAGTTTCTCTAAATTGTTATGCTTAATTCCTTGAATTTATTATGCTTCAATCCCCCTAGTTGCAACATCCCACTTCCTGACCATTAGAACTGATATAAATTGGGGCTGGGAACTCTGACTATTAGCATTCCAGAGAGCCATAAATTGCAGATGACTTCCCTAAGATACCTAGATGGGACCCTCTGAACCAGACATCCTAGCTTCCAGCCTTTCAAGTTAATAAGATTTATGATACTTCCTTACTCCCAACCTGTCAGAACTGAATTATGATCCATTCCTGGAAGTTCCTGCTTACCAGAGCTCTAATCCCACCTTGCATTGTTTCCCTGATCACTGGAGCCCTATAAGAATCCCTGGAATTCTTAACTTGTTGGGATGTTTTGAGATATGAGTTCAATCCAGCCCTGAGGCCAACATGAATCCTGTTTTGCCTCCAGCACAATCTCTCCCACTCAAAATATTAAAACTTCTCTAATTTCTATCTTGCCTCAGTTTCTCCAGCATTATAATTTAGGGGAGGCTCATTTAGAATTGTTTTTTGCATAGCCCTAGAAAGCACAACTTAGTGAAAAATATCCAGACCAATTTTGTTTTCATGTAACAAAAAATTGAATATAACCAGGAGGATGATCCTGTAGTTTATTAAGTTCTCTATTGCTAAAGGTCTTAAAACAGACTAGATGATCACTTATTTAGAATATGGTAAAGGCCCTTCTTGTCTAGATATAGGTTGAATTAGGTTGTTGAAGATCCTTCAACTTTGAGATTTTATACTTTGGAGGTTCTGTGATATTACTGCTTCAGAATTGTTAACCCTAAAATGCTGTGTATAAAAGATCATTTAAGCATGTTTAAAATATGTAAATTACAAGAGAAAATGTACCCATCAAATCTCTAGTTACAGGAAGAGTTTATGACAAGTTATGACAAGAGTCTATGGCAAGAAATAGAGAACATCATGAGAATTAAAATGAGCTTTTTGTTTGTTTTTGTTTTTTTGCTGAGGCAGTTGGGGTTAAGTGACTTGCCCGTGGCCACACAGTTTGTCTGAAGCCAGATTTGAACTCTGGTTCTCCTGACTTCAGGGCCGACAGTGGCACTCTATCCACTGCGCCATCTAGCTGCCCTAAATGAGTAATTTTGAAGTTTTTGCACCCCCCCCCCCCCCACACACACACACACAATTTTTTGCACAAAATGCAGCCAAAATTTGAAGGAAAGGAGAACTGGAGGGAAAAATTGTACAGCAAATTTGTCTGATAAAGTCCTCATTTTTGAAATATAAAGGGACCTGAGCCAAATTTATAAAAATATAAGCCAGTCACTTCCTGTTGATAAATAATTGTTGAAGGATATGAGTAGGTAATTTTCAGAAGAGGAAATCAAAGCCATCAAGTCACATGAAAAAGTACTCTAAATGACTCCTACTTAGAGAAATGCAATTAAACCACTCAGAGATACTTTTTTTTCACACCTACCAGATTGACTAATATGATAGAAAACAAAAATTAAAAATGGAGTGGAAAAATTGTGACATTAATGCACTATTGGTGGGGTTGTGAACTAATCCAAATATTTTGGAGAACAATTATGGAACTATGTCCAAAGAACTATAAAACTCTGTATACCCTTTGACTCAGAAGTTCCACTACCAGATTTGTAGCTCAAAGAAATCAGAGGAAAAAGGACCTATTTGTACACACATATTTATAGCAGTTTTTTGTTTTTTTTTTTTGGTAGCAAAATTCAAAATTGAAGGAATGCCTCTCAGTTGGGGAACTGCTGAATATGTTGTTGTTATAGTGATTGGAATACTATTGTGGTATAAGAAATGATGAGCAGGATGATTCAGAAAAAACCTGGGAAGATCTATATAAACTGATACATGTACACTGGATACACAGTGATGTGTACAGTAATGATGATTAACTGAAATATTTAAGTACTCTGAACAAGACAAGGATCCAAGACAATTTCAAAGGACCCATGATAAAAAAAAATGTTATCCATCTTCAGAGTGGGAACAGATGAACTGAGTGTAGATTGAAGCATACTTTTTAAAACTTCAATTTTCTTTGGGAGGGGTGTGTATGTGTGGGTGTATATGTTATTTTCTCTTTTAAAACATGACTTACATCCAACCATTCTGGAGAGCAATCTGGAATTATGCCCAAAAAGTTATCAAACTGGGCATACCCTTTGATCTAGCAGTGCTACTATTGGGCTTATACCCCAAAGAAATACTAAAGAAGGGAAAGGGACCTGTATGTGCCAAAATGTTTGTGGTGGCCCTGTTTGTAGTGGCTAGAAACTGGAGAATGAATGGATGCCCATCAATTGGAGAATGGTTGGGCAAATTGTAGTATATGAATGTTATGGAATATTATTGTTCTGTAAGAACTGATCAGCAGGATGAATACAGAGAGGCTTAAAGAGACTTACATGAATTGATCCTGGGTGAAATGAGCAGAACCAGGAGATCATTATATACTTCAGCAACAATATTGTATGAGGATGTATTCTGATGGAAGTGGATTTCTTTGATAAAGAGAAGATCTAACTCAGTTTCAATTGATCAATGATGGACAGAAGCAGCTACACCCAAAGAAAGAACATTGGGAAATGAATGTAAACTGTTTGCATCTTTATTTTTCTTCCCAGGTTATTTTTACCTTCTGAATCCAATTCTTCCTGTGCAACAAGAAAACTGTTCGGTTCTGCACACATATATTGTTTCTAGGATATACTGTGACATATTTAACATGTATAGGACTGCTTGCCATCTGGGGGAGGGGGTGGAGGGAGGGAGGGAGGGGAAAAGTCAGAACAGAAGTGAGTGCAAGGGATAATGTTGTGAAAAATTAGCCAGGCATGGATTCTGTCAAAAAGTTATAATTATTAAAAAAAAAACATAACTCACATGGAAATATGTTTTACATTATATTATTGCTTGCCTTCTTAAGGAGTAGGGTAAGAGTGAGATGGAGATGGAGAATTTGGATTGAAAAATTTTAATGGTAAAATTAATGTTTAAATTTTTTACATGTAATTGGAAATATTTAATCAAATAGATAAAATATATTGAAAAATAAAGAATGTAAACCTAAGTTAACTTTATTTAATATGTTTGTAATGAATGACATGGACCAATCAGTAAGTTTTTTGGACGTTCTTAAGTCTCTTTAAATTGTCCTTGTATCTATGAGAAAGTTATAAAAACATTTTTGATTTGTTTAAAAAAATGTTAATTCAATTTAGCAAAAATTAAGTGGCTCTTAAACTCAAAGCAATGTATTGGGTGGTGATATACTTTTTGGATGGTGATACAATCTCTGTCTTCAAGGAATTTACATTATACTGGAATTTCATGAAAGAAATTAAAACTGCTTTAAGACTTAGGGGTCTTGAAACTTATATTTTGGCATTTTACCAGAATACTTGAGTTTAAGGATAAACTTTCTGTCAGTTAGACCTCCTTGTGACTAAAAACAAGCATCTGAATTACATTCTAGAAATGAACTTTTTTCTCTTTGTTTTTGCCTATGTCATAATAAAATTCTAGGGTCTCTTATAATGTGTGTTTTTTTAAAAAATTAAACATCTTTCTTACTTGCAAGACTGCTCCTAGATATGAAGAAATAATTGATAGTGATCCTGGAGTTATGCATTTTTATTACACATGCATTTTGGTTTTTAAAATTTTTTTATTTATTATAACTTTTTATTGATAAAACATATGCCTAGGTAATTTTTTACAACATTATCTCTTGTACTCACTTCTGTTCTGACTTTTCCCTTCCCTCCCTCCACCCCCTCCCCTAGATGGCAAGCAGTCTTATACATGTTAAATATGTCATAGTATATCCTAGATACAACATATGTGTGCATAACCGAACAGTTTTCTTGTTGCATAGGGAGAATTGGATTCAAAAGGTAAAAATAACCTGGGAAGAAAAACAAAAATGCAGTTTACATTCATTTCCCAGTGTTCCTTCTCTGGGTTACACATGCATTTTAAATAAAATAATTGGATTCTTTCTAATTATAATTGTGCATTGTTAGAACTCTTGAATCCTAGATCTTGAACACAACTTTACATCATTGGCAAATTTTTCAGTTATAATTTTACATAGCTCTGAATTTCAAGTGCTTTCTTACAAGTATATCATTAAGCCATCTTGGCTATCTATTGTGATACCTATTATGCGCTGTAATTTATCTTGTTGCTTTTTGGAAAAAGTATAACTTTTGTGTTTTTGTTATGTATAGGAGATGGAGCAGTGGACTTGAAATCGAAAGCTTGGGTTCAAATTCCACTTCAGACATTATATGTGTAGCCCTGGACAAGTCACTTTACCTCCCTGTGCCTTGGTTTTCTTATCTGTAACACATGAGAATTGGATTGGATGATATAGTCCCTTTGAGATTTAAATTTATGATTTTATATGATTTCTTAAAAGAATGTTACATTTTAGGAAATTCATAACTACCATTCCTACCAGAAATATTTATGTCGCTTGAATTACTAAATTATTTTTTTATATAGCCTTGTTAATAACAATCTCAATGATAAGCAAAAATCTAGGAAACAGTCTTCAATTGGTAAACAATTGAGTATATTCTTTAGAATGTTGATTATAGGGAGTAGATATTACTTCCATTTGGATAGTTGTCAAGAGCTTTTTTCCTTAGTACTTTTTGGAGGCTCATTATCACTATTGTTTTTAGATACATGACTTCCTGAACTTCTTTAATGATCTAGCTAATAAAATTGGGTGAAATTCTCTCTTAATACACCTTGTAGTAAAGTGCATAATTAACCTGTCAAGTTTCAGACATTTTGCTTAAAGCATATTATAACAGAATGAGACTTCTCAATTCCAAATATATCCTTAATTTAATTGACACTAACATATATTTAACTTCTTCCTTGACCAAAGAAATATTTGAGTAATTTATGTATAATGAACATGTTAGTTATTTGACAGTTTAACAACTCCAAGATATTTTAAAATAAAATCCAGCAGTTGTGTTTCAGTAGCAATATTGTTATTCAGATTCTTTCTATTCTTTAATTATCACCTGTAACATCTACTGTATGACATTTAACCCTCATACCTTCTAAAACTACCTTTCATTTTTTTGTTGTTTTTGTTTTTTTCCTGAGGCAATTGGGGTTAAGTGACTTTCTCATGGTCATACTACTAGGAAGTGTTGGGTCTGAGGCCAGATTTGAACTCAGGTCCTCCTGACTTCAGGGGTGGTGCGCTATCCACTGTGCCACCTAGCTGCCCCAACTTTCATTTTGGACCCATTAGTGTCAGATACTTTGATATATATAAAAACTTTTCAACAGGACCACAGATTCAATCTGGATATTGTTATTTGGTTTCAGATCTGTAACAATGGCTGACTATATAGAATTGTAGGTTTTACAATGTGTTTAAGTACATTTTATCATAAGGGGATGGTCTGAGGGAAACTACCACAAGTTATTATCCTCTTTATATTTATGATGAAGGTGAATGTCACAGAAGTAAAGAATTGAATCCAGGTCTTTCATAATTTCATGTTCAGAATCTTTTCCATTGTATTTTAACAGTCACTAAACAAATTCCCATACATACTACATTTAAAGACTTGATCTTATCTCCTCTCCTGGATTCAACTATAATTTCTCTGCTCATACTTCTAGAATCTATTTAACCAGTCCTAAAACTCTGTTGACCTCCACTTTGCTATCTCTCACTGCCTTTTGGATACTTTGAACTCTGAAGCCTTTATCTTTCCTTCCCAAATCTTTCCCTTCCACACTTCTTCATTGTTGAGGAGGACACTACCCTCCTTCCAGTTCCCGACCTTCAAAAACTAGATGGGTTATCCTCTGACCCTCCTCCCCCAATAACCAACCTGTTGCCAAGACCCGTAGATTTTACTTTAAAATTGTAACAATCCTCACATATAGTACCTTTTCTTCTTTGACAACGTCTTTGTAAGTTCCTGCAGTAATAGCCTGAAATCTGGTCTGTCCTCCACAGATCTCTCCCTGTCCTAGTCCAGTCCACCAGTCAGAATGTTTTTTGGTTTGTTTGTTTGTTTTGTTTTGTTTTACAACACAGCTCTTGCTCATCTCCAGAACACATTTAAAATCCTCTTTAGCCACCTCACCTTATAGTCCTTTCTGACCTCTTCATTCCTTCCATCCATTCCAGAGATACTTGGTGTCCTTGAAGTTACTTGAATGAAACATTTTAATGAGGCATTTTCACTGGCGATTTATTCTATCTCATCTCTACCTCTTGATTTCCTTTAGGTCCCAATTGAAATCCTACATTATATAGGTAATGGTTCCCAATCCCTTTTAATTCTAATACCTTTTCACTGTTATTTCCAATTTATTCTCGATGTATAATCGATTTGATTATCTACACTACAGATGTAGTTTGTTTGTACACAATTATTTACATTCACAGACTGCTTTTTTTCCTTTTTTGGAATCCCCAGTACTTAGCATAGTACCTGGTATGTCCTATAGGTTTAATAAATATTTAATAATTGATATAACAAAAAATTGTTGTTTGTTTGACTTTAAGGAAGGCATTTTTAAAATCTTTCTCCCTCTTATCTTTCTCAATCCACCCTCCCCAGGTCACTCTCATAATAATAAACTCTGGTAGTTCCCTTTTACCTCTCTGAATACAAATTCTTTCATTTATCATTTAAAACTCTTCATAACTTGCTTGTATCCTTGCCAACTTTGTTACATATAACTCTCCTGCAACCCAGCCAAACTGGTCGTGTTCTTACTCATCATACAAGATATTACATTTATTTCCTCTCTGTTCTTGTGCGACAACTCTGCCTCTTAGGTTCTGTCAGAACCTGTCCATTTAGCTAACTGCTAGTGCTTTATCTTTCATTTCTCCTATTATGTTATATTTATTTTGTATGCATTTTGCATTTACTTATATGTATGTTATACACTCCTCCCTACCAAGTTCTTTAAGAACTTGACTGTTTCACTTTTTGTTGTCTCCTGTAACTCGCACAAAGTCTGTTACATTGTGTTTGATCTCTGCTTTTTGATTGATTTTTAGTATTGCTTGATTCATTCAAACACTAAACATTAAGTTCCTTTCAATTGTAGTGCCTACCAAAGCTATGTTGTAATGCCTAATCAAACAGTAAAGGTAACTTTGGGATCTTGAAAGTATGCCAACAGAATGTAGACTCTGGCTTGCCCTACCAAACTGGAAAAGGCTCAAATATGATTCCAGTTATGGATTTTGTATGATTTTAGGACTAGGGTATGGAATCCCTTACCACAAAAAACCTGACATACTTCCCTCTACCCCTTTCTGTTTTTGTTGGCCTTTCCATCCCCACCCTCCATGGCAATTCATGAAGGCAACCAGATAAAAAGACTTTGGTGGCTTGTGATTTGCTTCAGTAGAAATACTTTTGATGGATTTTATGGATCCTTGATTATTTAAGTATTATGTATAAGAATTTGCTTCAGGAAATAAATGCTTAAGACACTGGCATTGATTTTGAAGAAACCAAACCTTATACTGTGTTAGGTATTGTGATGTGATGGGGGACAATAAATTCTATAACTGAAGTTAGAAGAATGCTAAGGAAGTTGAAATGCTGCTTTTGACATGGACTAGTTAGTTGTCTGGGTGTGGTTAAGTTGTTTAACTTAACTGTGTTTCCATTTCCCTCTTTCAAAAGTGCAGCCAGTGACATCTGTAGTACTTAATTCACTGGATTGTTAGGTTGATTGAGTGAACCTAATGCATACAAAGTACTTTGTAGTCCTGAAGATGCTAAAATTTTCAGCTGTTCATATTAATACCACACCAAAAATCTGATGGTATTGTCTGTCTGATGACTGTGTCTTTATAACTGCCTTCCTACAGAACTGAGATGTCAACCATTTTAATGTTGAACTTCGTTTTCCCCAAAAATAACAAAAGTTTTTGGAGTTGTTATTTAATAGGCCTAAGTCATTGTGAGTTCATGTTTAATTGCCAAATAACATTAATAACTCTCTTATCTTCTATCTTGTTTTTTCCTACCTCCCAATTCAGACCAGATGAGTGAGGCAGCTGTGGTACGATAGAAAATTACACTGGACTATACTACAGGAGACCTAATTTTGAGTCCTGTCTTTTTCACTAATGAGCTCTGTGACCTTAAGCTAGTAATGGTAACTTAAGCTCTTTGGACCTCAGTTCCCTCATTTGTGAAATGAGAAACTTGGATAAAATTTTAGTTTATAATGTCTCTTACATCTCTATCTGACTGTCAATCTATTTGGGATAAAGTGTAAATTTTAGAGAAGTATAATAGTTTTTTTTTTTTTTTTTCTGTTTTCTCCTCACTGAACCAAAGCAAACCAAATCAAATAGCTAACCATTAGTATTTATGACAAGGAAAGGGGAAGCAGGTGAATTATAGAAATTTATACCCATGTATTATTCCATTTTAAATTATAAGGAGCAAAATGAAGATTAAGAAGAATGTTTATGAATGATTAAAATATAGTTTGTATCAGGTAGGAAAACACTGCGTTTTTAGCTAAACAAATACACAGCAGAAACACAGCTGGCATTAACATGTCTTTTTCCTTGCAATTTACTTACTGATTATAGAAAAAAGCAAATTATACAAATTCTTTTCACATTACTTTTGTCAGAAAAATATGGTGTTTTACTTCACATTGTAACTTGATCATCAATTTCATCAGTTCACTGAACTGTTTTACATACATTAACAGGTTTCAATATAATTTTGAAAAGTTTAGGTAATAATTATATATTTATATATGATATACTGTTATTGATTAAATGAGTGAATACCAGTTTTGCTTTTTTATATGATCTTTTAGTTATCAGTTTCTTTTTTAATTACTGTTTTAAAGGGTAAAATGTACAATCAAAAATCATATTTTGAAAACATATGTAACATAAAATGATTTAAAGTTTTGTGGTATAACTATATGTCCATTGAAAAGATTTCAGTCATTTTTTGGTCAAGTATGCCAGGTGGTCTTCATAAAAGACCTTTTTTAAACAGTGGTGTAAAGTTTTTGGAATAGCTCAGTAAGGCCATTACTGAAGTGCTATAGCTTTAGTATCTAGCGATACTAAAAATCATAACAATTTCTTTTAAATTTTAAAAAAGAAGCTATAATTTAACTTATGATCCTAATTAAGAATAATTTTTTCATTCCTGTAAGATACTAATCATTTGTGATTGAGTTACAAAAAAATTTAAAAGTGCACTTGTTTAATTTTGTTTTGTATTTTACTAGATTGCAATGGTAGACCAATAAATTAAATCCAGGCAGTTCTATTGCTAATTATACACAACTTCTCTTGAGTATCAGATATTCAGATCCATTTTATGAATATGGGAGAGAGAATAACAACTGTAAAACAAAGCACTGTGCATGTAAGTGACTGTTAGCGTGCATTTCAGAAAGGATAAATGCTCACCATATGGTACAATTACTGTGTCCAAGTTTTCAAATTAGCTTCTCTCATCCTCCTTATTACTGTCTTTAAAAAGAGAGGAAAAAACCCAACATGATTTATCTACTCTGCAGCAGAACTCTTGACGCAAAACAGCAGCCCAGTTCTGTCCAGTTTTTTTTTTTTTTTCTTTAGCATAATAGAGGCTGTCGGACTTTTTTATACTAATTACTGTGTGAGCCTCAGATGAACCCCCTTCAATTCACAGGGCTTTGTTAAGGGAGGAGCTGTCAATGTGTCTGCCCGTTTGCAGCTGTGCTGTGGCTTTAGCTTGCTTAACATTATGCTGCTTTTTAGACTTGACAGAAGGGATTTTTTTTTTTTTTTTATTAAGGCAAAGCAGCCTTGTAGCGAAATGGTTTAAGCAGCTGCATTGTAGGGAAGCACAAAGAAGTTATTATTGTGTCTGTTTAGGGGGGTCGGATGGAGGGGGAGATATTCGGCTGCTGTTGATGCCGATTGTTGACTTGCCATCTGCCAGATAGGGAGAAGAAAAAAATGACAGCTCCAGCAGGGTGTTCAAGAGGTTGTTTGGAGAGACGCATAAACATGTGCAGATGTCGAACTGAATAATGGCTAGAACTTGAGACGGTTTATGATGCTGCTGATGTGTGTGCATATACAGAATGAATGTATGTGTAGATTTGGTTAAGAAAGGGTACATACCAATTATCATTGTTTTCTGCCCCCCTCCCCCATCCTTCCTTCTTCTCCTTCTCCCCGTTTTTATTCTGTTATTCTGTTAATTAGTTCAGGAGTTTAATACTTCCTTTACCCCTCTGCTTGTTTCCAGTTCTAGGAAACAACTTCTCAAATAAATAAGAACTTAAAAAATTTTCTGTGTATTAAAACCAATGTGTTTAGTACTTGTGTATAAATGATAACAGTAGCTTTTGATTAGGATGAAAATTAAGTGAGTTCCCACTACCCATCTCATTCATAACAATGCCATTAATAGTATACATACACCTATAATTCCTGCAAAACAAACAAAACAAAAACAAAAACAAACTTAAATAAAACTGAGTTGATTTGTTTTAATAAACAACCACTAGGGGCTAGGTAGAGATTACCAAATTTATTTCCACGTATAGTGCAATCACAATTTGAAGTCTTGAACTGGAAATCCCAATCTAGTCTATTTAACTTTTATTTTGGGAGCTGTTGAGCCAATGTGTAAGACAGGTATTTGTTACTATTATGAATTATTTCATTGATATTTCTTTCCCACCTATTCTTGGCTATTAATCATGAGCCAGATGAAATAATCTTATTTTCCATTATACCATGTCTTGACATTCATTCTTATGTATTTTATTTCACTTTCTTATTTCTTTCCTTTATCTTAATTAGTAATATTCTAAGAAGATACCCTAGTACCAGGTAGACTTTGGAAATGTTGCTGATTTTTTCTTGAAAGAACTTTCCACCACAAGACTAAAACAAACATAGCATAAGGGGAAAATAAGAATAAAATCACAAAAGTGCTTGAGATATGTTTAGAAGCCTTGTGTCAACTTGTTCTGTTTTTGGCATTTGAGTTTGTTTGTAAAATATGATGGGGGAAAAAGTTTTATGGTAAGTTTATCTGAAATGCATAAAGATGAAATTGTTTTAACTTTCAGGTATATATTTATTAATGTTTACAATATCAGTATTTAATGAAACTCTGGGAATGTAGTTGAAGGGCAGTAAACGAAAGATATTTTTCTTCTCAGTATTTATGGATCTGTATCTTTCTGAAGTAGATATAGGTTTAATGAAATGTTACCTGTGTTTTCTTTACATAAGGAAATTTTGTCTTGATCATGTCAGATAAACTTTAATTATTTTTAAATCAAGTGAATTGAAAAGATAATCCACATGTAATGAAAATAACATCTAATGCTTTAATTTAAAAAATTTAATTTAAAAGCATGTTTTTGTCCCTTTAATTCTCACAATGGACATTATCACCATTTTATAGGTGAGAAAACTTGAATCTTACAGAGATTAATTGATACATCCAAGATGAGATAGCTAAGTGACATTCTGTGGATGAAATGAAGTGTAAATTCCCAATCTTTCATCTTTGAGTCCCTTATTCTTTATCATCAGTTTTATGTGATGGGTTAAACATTAATCTTTCTTTTTTATTTAACATAACTGGCTTGTTTGGAAGAACATGGTACATGAATGGAAAAATGCTTATCAAACACTTCTTATAA
Source organism: Sarcophilus harrisii (assembly GCF_902635505.1). Taxonomy (NCBI): domain Eukaryota; kingdom Metazoa; phylum Chordata; class Mammalia; order Dasyuromorphia; family Dasyuridae; genus Sarcophilus; species Sarcophilus harrisii. The sequence continues at coordinate 381,240,232 of NC_045429.1, read as the reverse complement.
GTTAAAGTGCTGAGTATACAAATAGGAAAATAGAGACAATCCTTGTTTTCAGGGCGTTCACATTTTATTGGAGGAGACAATATGTACAAGAATTCAATTGTAGGATTGTTGAAAAGATCAAGAAGTCCTAATTGTTCTCCTGGACTTCTCAAAGATTATATAATGAAAACAGTAATTTTTATTCCATAAGTTATTTTTATTCCATAGTTCCCACAATACTCTTGATCAGTTAGTCAATAAACTTAATTAAGTACCTACTATGTATTTAGTACTGTGCAGACAAAACAAAAAAGGCTTAAGATAGTCACCTTGCTAAGTGGTACAATCCAGTTTTCTGATCCAGAAGTTCCTGTTGTATCAAGACACTGATTTGCCAAAATATGCAGTGAGTGGCACAGCAAAGATTAAAATGCAACTTCTCTGCTTTTTTCATCAGATCTTTCTAGAAGGCCCATTACAAGTTAAAGAATTTAATCAGGACTCACGGTACTGTGACTTTTAAATTATGTTAACTCTGCATTAGTGGTCTCAGTTGTGACCCAAGCACTTAAGTTCCTTCGTGTTTCTCAGAGAGAATTGCACTATCCATACGTTTATTTTAGTAGAAATAGTCATTTTGTAAATTCACAATTCACATTTTCACCAGACTATGGAAACATGTTACTAGTAGCAAAGCAAAATTTATTAAATTCATTCTATTTTGAAAATAATTTCTTTATTTCAAATTATTTGAAAAGTATGTTTGTACTTTATTAAATTTCTTGGACTGCAGTTTTCTCTTGGATGAAGTGGGGGTGGGGATTTAGACTAACCAGTCTCTAAGGTCCCTTTCAGCTCTAGATCTATGACTCTATAAGTCTGTTCCTATGCCACATGAATTTTTTTTAATATTTATTTTGAAGAGCTCTATCAGTAAGTAAGTATTGTTTTATCTTCACAACTTTCTTGTTTTACAGATTAAAAAAATACCCTAGGAAAATACACACACACACACACACACACACACACACACACGAACACCAGGGGGAGATTTTTTTTTTTTTTTTCTTTTATAAAAAGGTATAAAAGGAAATGCCTTATTGGTGTGAGGGAACTGTTAAATCTCATCAGAAATGAAACAACCAAACATATGCTAAACATTTACTATGTACTAGGCATTGTTGTAATATTATTATTTGTAAAATAGTAATAATAGTATCTTGCTTGATTCTCACAACAGTCTTGGAAAGTAAGTGACATATTCTTATCTCCATTTTATAACTGAGGAAATTCAGGCAGTGAGATTTAGTGACTTGCCCATCTGAACTAAGATCTTTTTTCTAGTGCCAGTGTCAGATCCACACTACCACTTTCCTTTAGGAGAATAGGGAGATTTATTTGGCTATTCCATTAAAATGCATTGTTATTATTTCTCTCCCTCCCTAATCCACTACCCCAAATTTTGACCAAAACAAAAGGAGTTCAGTGATTTGCCCAGAGTCACATAGCTAGTTTGTGTCAAATATCTGAGGCTGGATTTCAACTCAGGTGCTTCTTATTCCAGGGCTGGTGCTCCATAATTACCGTGCCATCTAGCTGCCTTGGTTTATTAACTTTTTATGTTTCTTTAATAGAGTTTTTCCTAATAAGTATTTCTCCTTTATTGATTAATTATGGGTAACTTAATTAAAAAATACAGGGTGGGGAAAAAATGATCTCACATTTATGTTACCCATAGTGTTCTCTCTACAACAAACCTCAGAATTTATAAAGCAACTCATTTAAAGAGGTCATACATTATGCCTGATGTCCCACAGGTAGTGATGATGAGTGTCATCTAGGATCCAATCCTAGGCCTTTTGCTTTCAAGTCTGACATTGAAATTCTAGTTGTTAATTGAACTTGTGGCCTTTAATATGTGATCTAAAGAATGCTTTACTTCCTATGTGTACTTTTAAGGTTACCTTATGAATTTTAAATCTATATCTGAATGCAGCAGTGGATGAAGCAAGCATCATACTAGCTTCAAAGTAGTCAGTTTCTTAAAAAGTGTAATGAATTTAAGAAATCTGTTATATGTTTGATGCAGTGTGATTGATGCTAGTAAAATTCACAAATATCTAGAAATTACAGTGTAATTCTTTTAAAAAGTAACAAAATTCAAAGATTCATAGATAAATGTATAGATCATAGTCTATATTACGTATATAACAATATATACTTTAGGCTATTATTATGGTAATTTGTCAGGAAAAATTTTAGCTACAAGAAAATTTTTACATATCAGAGAAACTTGACTTTGAATCTTTTCTTGAATGACTCAAAAATTCAGAGATATTCAAGTTTCAGTTTAATATAAGTATATTTAAATTGCTTTGGAAGAAAAAATGAGTAATGTAGTCCTTTCCCCAAATTCTGTTGACCAATACAATAAAAAAAGTGTATCTGACACTGATAAGCAGAGTTTCTTAGGTTTCTTGGCAAATGTTTTCTTTAAAGGTTTTTTTTTTATTTGGTTTTAGAGTGTTTTCTTTCTTTCTTTCTTTTTTTTTTTTTAGAATAACTCATTATAGATAAGATCAGTATTATAGAACTTTTATTGACATAAGATGATTAAGAAAAAAATGATAAATAGAAAAATGTTTTAGTGCTTGTTTAAGCCTGGGCAAATCACTTGCTCCCTTAGCAGGAATAGGAAACACTGATTCAAAGTACATAATTGTATACTGTCAAAATGAAAGGTTCATGGAATAGTAGATATTACTTCCTGGCTTCTCTCCTAAGTGATAGTTAAAACTAATTTTTACAATGGCCATGGGAAAATTTCTTCATTTGTAATAGCTTCAGCTCTGTGAAGAGATTTCATTATAGATCTTTATTTTTGCAAAAATAACTCAGAACTCATTGTAAACATAAAAGGAATTTCCTCTCCCATTTTACATATTACTTTTCAGTTTTTAAATAAAAGTTTTAATTTTTAACAAAATTTCAACACATGATTTGTGTTTATAATCTCATATTTGTTATATAGAGAATAGTCATAATTAGTGATATTACAAACAAGTATTTTTCTTTCTTAAATAAGTAAAATTTAAATATGAATTTATTCCTATTAAATAAATGTTATTCTAGCTGTGCTAAAATAAAATACCTTTTTATGTTGTCCTGAATTCTAAATATGGGTGGGTTTTCTTTTTGAGCTATGTCACCTTTGACAGAATAGATAAAAGGGATAGATAACAATTCTGTTAGGCCTGCTTCTTGACAGCTTCTGAAAACTAAACATGACTATATTGACCATAGATCACATAATGGTGGGTGATGTTTAAAGTTTTGCGTTATACCTGTCATGCCACTGGTTTCATTTGAGCTTACTCTGTAATCTATGCTTATGCTGAAAGCAATCCTGAAATGAGTGCCAGAAGTCCTTTCTTCTTTTTTATGATATATGAACTTTTGAGTAGTTTTAAAAATACCTTATAGAAAACAAAAAGACAATTGTTCATTTTAGTTTAAGCCAATTCTGTGTATTGATTAACTTTTCAAGAAAATGTAGAATCTGCATGAATTGTAATGATGTTGCAGATTCATTATGAGAATTGGATAGGTTCTGATGCTTTGCAGTCCAAGTTACATATGTTTGCCTGTGTTGGTATGTGGGTTCAGGGGATGGTTGGGATGGCATCTGCCTTAAAGGAGAAAAATAGTATTCTCTACTTTCCATCTTAATATGATTATTTTTGCTTTATCCAAAAGTGATTCATTTAGAAAGTGTCTCCCACTTTTGTATTAAAACCAAAAATGTTGTGTAGATTAATGGTCTGCATTAGATATTTAATAAAATTGTAACACCTGTAGTATTTAGATACTATAGAAGTGTTCACGTTTTTCATTTTAGAGTGTTTTGGATAATGGTATTAAAAATTTAGAGGCATTTTCCTCTTATTCTGCTTTTCTCTTAGTAATAGTTTCTCCTTTACAGGGAATGTTCTAAAAACAATTCTTACTATGTATTCAGCAATAGTTGTAATTATAGAATGATAAAAATACTTATAAAGAACAAACATAGCAATTTCAGTATTTTGTTAAGTGCCATGGTAGTTAAAATTCAGTTTCTGAAATTTCTATCCATGTGTTAGGTAACACTGCCCTCAGAGGGCCAAGGTAAGTAAATTCATTTTTTTAACATTTAGATGCAGCATTTCTGGTATTTGTCTGATTGTTAAGTCCTCATAATTATAACAGGTGAAGAAAAACAAACATGTTGAACAGTTTAATTGTATTTCATTTCATTTCTGATAAATTGTTATTCTTTCTCATGTTTGTACATCATTCTATGACAAAATGCTTAAACCAAAAATCAACTCACTGCAATGTCAAAGCATATGAATTTCCTCATAAATTGCTCCATTAGAGCATTTTGAAAAAAATGCCTAAAGTTAAATTTTTGGAATAGGTTGTGGTAACACTTTGCTTCTATTTCTCTTGTGTCTATTGGCAGCTGATTTCCCTATATTGAAATAATTTAAAAACTTATCATTTGCTGATTTATTTTTTGTGTTGCTAATATATATTGAAACTTATTTTCTATTTCCTTACAGAATTAATGTAATGCTCTTTTCAAATATGATATAAATTTTTGGAAAAATTATTTGATCTGAAAAAAGCCCTCTTATTCTATAATCCTTAAAATAACTCATATTGTTATTCATTGACATGTCTGTGAATATAAAGCTTTTAACATTATTAATTGAAAGTTATTTAGCATAGTAACAGAATGGTGTAAAGTAAAGAGATTTACCAAATTTATATTTTATATCAAAGATGACAAATGTACTTTTTTCCCCATTAAAGAAATCACTGAATTTCATTCATTTTGTAGCCCCTGAAAAATGACTTTAAAAGGTAGTTAATATTACATATTAATGAAGCATGTATTAGTAAAACAAAATTCTTATTTTTTGTGATTTTCTAGGATTGGTATTACATTTTTAAAAAGTTATTTAAAAATTAAAAATACATAAATTAATTACCATGATAATAGATAGTAAGGGTAGCAGAAATAAACATAAAGAAAATCCCATATCAAGATCCCAACCCCCATTGTATCCAAAATATATGCCTCAATTACCTCATTATACTAATATGGAATAAAGGGTAAACTAAACAAATGAAAAAGAAAGATAATTATTAAATATCTATTATACACATTATAGTTATGCAAACAGGCAATCATCTAGGGTATTATATATATAGGGAATGCCATAAGGAAAATGTTAAAATTTTTATTAATGAATATATTTGTAATAAATACTTTTAATTCTCTGTGAGCACATTGAGAATTCTCTGATAAAATCAGATTCTTCATATTTTAATGCCAGAAAATTCTACGTCCATTGCATTTAAGTGTTTTGTGATTTGGTTGCAAGTCTCAATGCCACTGAGGTCTAGTGCCCACATGGGAGCATTTTTTCAACCTTTTCTCAGAAAACATAAAGTATCTTTCATCCCTGATGATGATTTCTATTTTGCTGTGTAATGTCTTCTATGCAGATAATTGTTAAATATTTGGTGGATCCATAGTTTTGTCTTAACCATACTTTTTAACCTGTCAATGTTCATTTGTGTTTCTCCTTTACTTTTCCTGATTTATCCTATGATAAAAGTTTTTTTTTTAAAGAAATAAGCTAATAGTTCAAAAGCATGAGAACAGAGGAGACTTAGTCCAGATATCCAAAACAGAATAATTGGGTATTTCCTTCTTGGGTTCTACATTATGAGTTTGTGTATATGATAGGTTAGATCTTAGCAACCTTTTTTTTTTTTTTAAATCAATGTTGTGATGCAATTTCATTAGATAAACATAATGGGGAAATCTGTTTACAGTGAGGCTTCTTCATATTTTTCCAAATTTTTCCTATGAAATAATTATTGTTATTTATAACAGTTGTAAAAGTATATATTTTTCTATAGATTGACAATTTTTCTGCAATTTTATTTGGTGTCTCTAACTTGTATATTGAATTTAATTAATCAAGGGTGTAATTGTTATAAAATTATTTGTTTGCTATATTATGAAGCCCAAATTCTTTCAATCTTAATGTATTTAAGTGCTTTGTTTTGTTGTTTTAATTATTTTAAATATTAGAGGCAAAATGAAAATATCTTTAAAAATAAGGAAACTTTAAAACATATCTTTTCATAGAATTCCATTGTTTTGAAAGAGTTTCAAATTCTCTGACCAAGGTTATTTTGTTAACATGATTCATGAGTTTCTTCAGTCTATTGTATAAAATTAGAGACCTCTTTTTACAATGCAATAAGCAGATTAAAAAGAAAACATTGCTTTCACAATCTAGAAGGGGGTAGATGTAAGCAAAATAATAATTTAGCTTACATTTAACCCAGCAGGAAGCTGGGTACAGATTGACTAATTCTCCACAGCCCATCTACTGCTATATAAATTAACCTAACAGTTTATTTTTCATTATATTGCCAAGATGTTATTTTTCTGTTGGTTAGTTTGTGTGGACTCTTTGTTTTTAATCACAAACAAAATCATTATAAAATATTCCTTTTTGGGGAATATACAACTTGGTTTCTGATTCCTTTCAGAAGATCATGTGTTGAGGTCAAAGTATATTTTCTATAAAATTTAAACCAGTTTCTTGTTTACTGTGAACACATATCAGAAAATTTTAAAATAATCCTCTTTGAAATGAGCTATCACACCAGAAGAAAATTTCAAAACTGATTAAATACTGGCCAATCAACAGTCCTAGGATCTCACAGAAGTTGGCATTCAAAGTATCTTGTGATAGTCCGTGTGTAGGCATTTTTCTTATTATGGGTGCTTCAGCTTCAAAGGAAAGCATGAACCTTGGTCTCCTTTAGGCAGTAGATAACTGAAAAGTATACTTAATATAAAAATGACAAGTTCATGCATTATGCAGTGGAAGCATAGTTTCCTGAATATAATGCAGCTTTTCAAAATAAGCATGAAGGAGCATATGTGGCAAAGCCGAGGAATGTGGGTGCATCTGGAAAGCTTTTAAGGCGCCTTGGAAGCACAGCACAGACTTCACCCAGACCGTCAGCATGTTCCATCTGGCCAGTTGCATTGGTGACACTGACCAGTACAAGAACAGACAAATCCTTCAGGGACTGCCTGCAACAGCTAGATAATCTGTGAGTGAGATCATTGCAAAAAGGAAAAGTGGAAGGTTTGAGATTTGACCTCATCAATCAATATCTTCAGAAAACCATTTGAGAAAAAGACAAGCATATTGAAAAACATGTGCAGTAGCTTAAAAATGGAAAATTTGAGGTATATTATAAATATTTTTAGATGAAAGAATATTATTGAAAATTGTACCTGAATCTTGGAGTAACTATCTTAGAATGTTTTTTCAAAGGAAACTTCATGTGGTCCTACATCATGGAATCAACATTGGAACAAATCCTCTTTTCATAAAATATCAAAGAATCAATGTGAGACTTGGAATTTTGTTTCATTTTGTTTTAGATGGTAAATCTACAATCTAATCTATTCAGCAAATATTCATTGAGTACCTTCAAATGGCATTGAAACTCTTTTCATTGTGTACTAGGTTTTTCAGGGGATATATACAAAGAAGTATAATACATAGTACATGCTCTCAACACAACCCATTTACTTGGTCTCCAGAATGAATGGGATGAAGAAATGGGTAAAGGAAGTGTCTATTCATAGACTATGAACTGTCATTGCTCAAATCACCTAGAATCCATCTTTTCCAATAGCAAAGTCAAAATTTTAAAGTAATATTGAAAATGGTCATTGTTTTTTGACTCATATGTAGTCACTGTACTCATGAGATTTGGTGGAGTATTGGATGAGCAATAATATTAAATTAAATGACAAGGGAGTGAGGTGCTAATGCTTTGTTGCATGTTTTGCAGCCATCAAGCATTTTTTGGAAGAGATATCGACATCACTGCTCAAAGATGAATGATGACAACTGGCCAATGAATTGTGTTCCACAGACATCATCACAGAATTGAAAGCTCTCAATTTGCTACTGCAGGGAAAAGGAAAAAAAAAATGGACTTGCCTAAGAAATTAATGACAGCTTGCTAAAATTTAGTTTTGGAGGAAAAAAAGCACTTGAAAACTCTAAATATTTATTGAGCATTTACTATGTGGAAATACTTTCATTTTAAATATAATTTCAGGTTTAACTTCACCATTACACTGTTGACATATCCCTTTTAAAAAAATTCAAAAATTGGTTGTCATTTTTTAAACTATGCATTTTTCCAAGATACTTATGGAATGGAATGGTGAAGTCATTGAGAATTGTGTACTCTTCTTTTACCTGGACATTGAAACTCTTTTACTGGAGATGATTGAATTTTACGGTTATCATCGTAATTTTAAAATTCTAAGAGAAATATTAGACAGTGTTTTTTTTTTATACATGGACACTAAATGTTGCTTCTGTGAAACTATCAATATGTTTTCCAATTACTATTTTCTTACATCACATGATACCAAAAAGTACACCATGAAAATTAAGTTTTTGTTCACAGTGAATCTTTTGTAAGAAATAGGAATTTAATTCTTCAGTATTGTGTAGATAGTTTCTGTTGTATTCATCAATTACATCTAGACTTTCAACCTGTCATGAAACATGCAAATGAGTCTTTACTGAGAGTAATAGGGCACATCAAGCAATAGCACACTGAACCTTATCTTTTATTTGTGAAATTTTCCAAAGCTTTTATTTAAAGTATCTGATGTTTTATCTGTCTTTCTGATTAAAACAAATTCCTGAAATACTTGATTTCTTTGTGTGATATATACTTGCACAAGGTTTTTTTTTTTTTTTTGATAATTAAAAATCATTCAAATAGATCCATATTTTGTGCTCTTTCTCTGGCAGATTATTTACTTTCTTAATATCTTATATCTGTGAGGGTTTGAGATATAACTTAAGCAAAGAAAAAAGTTAAGAAAAGCACAACATGATTCAGATCACTCTGCTATTTTGCAATTGACCATTTCTCCTGTACCAGTATTTATCTTATAAGATAAATCTACCATTGTGTTAAAAACTCTTATTAATTGAGAAGGTAACCACCTTCAGATTGAATGCAAGTTCTCCTTTTATAGAAACACTGCTGGAAAAAGTGCTATGATAATTTATGAAGATAGTTTAAATATTTGGTAGCTGGAAGCAAAAGATAGTTTAATTTTGAAAGTATTAAAAAAAATTGACCTCGCATTCATCCTGGCAATGGATTCTAACAAAGAGGATGTCAGCATTTGTTTTTTCCTTGATATTTAATTTTTTTTCCCCTCTGTTTTGCTTTTTTCCTCTTAATCTCATGTTTGACTCTATTTCTTATGGCAAGTAGAACTTGAGTTCTTTTTTAGCCTTGATAGTAATGGTCATCTCTTTACAAAGAAGAGCTTGTAAGAAGCAAACATTCTTCCTGAGACAAACATTTGATTACAAATAGTATTTACTTGATTTTCAATGGACACACAAGGATTACAAATTTGTAATTTAAAACAAATAGGAAAAAGTACACTGGGATCATTTTTATGAAACTGGAACTTATTGATAGAACAACATTGAAATTCTGATGAAGAAGAATACAATCAATCTGTCATTAATATAGTATAAACCTTTTTCTTCACCCATTCCAAAATATTTGCTTTTGCTAATTCAGAGAGTCTTTGTCATAATGGACATGGTCATTGATATTTTTAAGTAGCTATAGTTACCAGGATCATTTAGTAAGAAAATTCTGTCAGGCACTATGCATAAAGTAGGTGACTTTGGGGAAAATGCTGAGAATGACAATGTGAGATATAAGTTAATACAAATACACTAAAACACAGAGTGGGCTAGAGTGGAAGAGGGATTGGATTTGGAGTCAGAAGAACTCAATTGTGATCTTTTTCCATAACTTCTGTGAGCCTGTTCTCATCTATAAAATGGGATTTATACTTTAATTTAGTCATCTTTAGGCCTGAGAAGGTCAAATGAAATGATGTCTTGAGAACTTTGTAAACACAAAATTCTGAAAATACATAGAAATTTTTACTATTGTTAAATTCAATGTAAAACTACTAGTCTCCTTTGCCAGGTTCTAATGGAAGAGATATTTCTATTCAAGGTGTGATTCTTTTTGCTAGCATTTTCCAAGATTCTTTGTAATATAAATATTGGAATTCATCATCTTATGTCAAAATTAGAAGGGTTGAAATCCATGCCTTTGCATGGATTTTGGTAAATTAGCAGATTTTTGGTAAAATTAGTAAATTATTGAATAAATATTGTTAACTGATAGCACAACATTTAACATGGATTAATTTACTGTTAGAATAAGTAACTGAAATGTTTTAAAGTAACTATTCTCAACAAGTTTTATTCATTGTGATACCTTAACACCATAGCACTATATTTTGAGCATGACATATTTTTAATAATTTCCCATCAACTCTTGGGATTCTAAAACTGTGACAAGAACTAAAAAAGTTTGATTTTTAATAACAGCAAAAAAAAAACATTATAACATCACTTGTTTGCCATCTCTATTTTTATATCATTCAATTAATAATCATATAGTAAGCACTAAAAAAAAAGTACATGTTTGGAACAGTCAGTGATCATTACACAGAACATAATGAAAACAAAACTGTTAAAATAATAATTTCAGGATTGCTTGTGCTCCATGAAATTTTTTTTTGGGGGGGTGGATAGGAGACTGGATCAAAGACTACAATAATAGATGTGCAGAGAAGTATAATGTACTTTTATTTGTCAACTTCAAGAGACCTCTATTAGGGAGCAACTTCTGATATCATGTATGCATTCCTCTCTTAGGCTTTATGAGTTAGATTTTTTATTTTTTAATGCAATTAGAAAATATTTGAAAGAATAATATATAGGTTATGAAAGCTTCCTAGGGAATAACTAATTATAAAAACAAAATATTTATACTTAGTGATCTGTTTTGCTAGGTGGGTAATATGATATGTTGAAGTTTCCAATATTTCAATAATTAAATTGAACTGTCTTATTGATATGTACATTTTGAAAAAAAATTAATTTTAGTAATACAGTTGTAGGTGTTACTTAGCATCATTTATTTAACATTTTTCATGAATGTAGGATACTGTCTTTTAACTTAGACCATAATCAAGTTTACAGGTGGTATATTTTTTCTTGAATGTGTTAAATAGATGCTTGATTTTGTTTTATTCTTTCCTTTTGTAAACTATTTGGTTCCCTTTCCTACATTAAGAAAGTAGAACACTGATTGAATATCTCAAAGTGCTTCAAGTAATTATCCTAAACACTAATTTCTGTTGTACAATAGATACAATTGGTGTGTATATTTACTGACCCAAGGACATTGCTTTTTGAAAAATCCTTCGTTATTTGCTTATGATTTTTCTATTTTGATCAAATTGTCATGTAAGAAATTCATGTTACATGAATATTTTTTAAGCTGTCTTTTGTCTAATCAAGGTTTGATATTAATTTATGTGTAATTATATATATATGATAGTACATTATAATAATATGGATTCATACTTTTCTGAACATAGATTTGGTTGAATTTTTAAATTTAATGGTTTTATTATCTTTTCCTGGTTCTTAGCTAAGGGAATTAATCTTAAGTAATTGTCTCTTTTAACTGGGTCCTAGAAAATAAGAAAATTTAAGAAGGCAAGGAATTGTTATTATTTTCACCTTTTCACTAGAGGGTTCTACTGTCAACTTTCACTTTCTCTCCTCTCATATACTACATTCAGCTTCTTTGATTACTGTAATTTTGTACTTCAGTTAGATTTGGGTATATAAGGACAAAACCTTGGGATATAGTTAAGCTCTAAAATGAAATCAGATTGTGATTAGCACGGTCATGGACTCTAGATAAACTATTTAAAATTCTAAATTGTTTAATTTAGTCCACAGTCATAAATTCCCAGCCCCTGACACCATACTTTTTCATTTATAATGATAATAACTTTCAGAAATATAATATCTAGCAAGGTATTAATATGTGGCATGATGTCTGTTTTATATATTTGATTCAACAAATTAACAAAATCAAAACATGATTTGAAATTAGATGGCTATTAGAAAATCGGTTCTATAAAAGAGTAGGTTTCCTAAGCAGAATGGGTATTCTTGTTAAAGAATAAATAAGAATAAACTAGAAACATAACAACACTCATTAGAATCTTGGTAAAACTAGTTCATAGGGTGGATAAACCCCCTAGGCCTGGAATTGGGAAGACTTGGATTCAAATATGACTTCAGATCCCTGAGCAAGTCAGGGTTAATCTCAGTTTCCTCATCTGCAAAATGATATAGAGAAGAAAGTGGCAAAGCACTTTAATATCTTTGCTAAGAAAACTCAAAATGGGGTCACAAAGAATTGGACATGATTAATTAAACAACTAAGAATACAACAATAAGGGGGTGCAATCATTATAGCTTATATATAGTTAAAGAGATCTTTCATGTCATTTAAAATAAATTTTGGTAACTGTTTTGGAAATGTACATGTAATAAGGCATCAAAGGTTATGTTTTATTGGGAAAGATATGTACTGGATGTTTTGTTATAGTGATACATAACACTTTTGTACAATATTTCATCATTGTTGGAAAAGGAACTTGCTTGTAGTAACTTTGTGATAACTCATTTCAAAGCCCAAAGAATTCATTCATGTGTGTGTGTGTGTGTATAAAATATATATAGTTTTGCATAATATTCAGATTCCTTAATGGAATACTCTGCCATTTCTGGGTGATCTAAGTATCTTTATAGAGTATGAAGATTTTCTCTTATACATCCATATGATATTCAAAATACTTGCCATTATATTTGCTTATTTCTTACTTACTAGATAGAGACTAAATTGACCTATGTAGTCTGAATTGGCTCTTAGAAAAATGGGTTTGTTTGTTTGTTTTGGCAGTGCTTCAAGATCAAGGGATTAGCAATATTGTTGAAGACCTATGGCAGGAGTGGTTGTACTGAAAGCACAATCAGTATAGCTGTAAAGGCAAGCATGACTACCATACCCACTTCAGGACAGAGGTGACCAATTCCCAAGCAAACCAAATACACATTGCCTTTGTAATGAAGGGCATGAGATTTGAAACAGGAAATAGAGTACCTAAAAAAAAATACTTTATAGTGGTAAGAAGTTGTAATGATAGTAGAGAAGATTCCCTAAAGTTCATGTTCTTTTGTATTTGAATTGGATGAGGAAGATAATGTAGTTGTTTAGTATTAGTATAAAATTATATTTTGATTTTTCATGGTGCAACATCAGAAGGACTTCTCTCATAAAGTGTCCAGATATTTTTTGTTCTTGTTAAATTCTGGTTACAACATTTGTGTGCATTTTGACTATAGCTTCTTTCAGAAATTAACTTGTAAAAGAAGGAATGGAGCAAAATTTTTTTTTAAAAAAGTAAATGTGCTTATGAGCCTTTATCAGAAGGAAAAATAAATCTTGAAACCACAGGTTAACATGGCACTGGGATTATTATGCATTGATTTGTTAGTCAAAAGAAATATATTGATTAGGTACTAAAATTATAGGGAATAGTCCCTGACTACAAGGAGCTCATATTCTAATAATGAATAAAGACCTGAAAAATATCTTGGTACATACAAAATTATACAGGTAAATGGAAAATAATTTGATTGGGAAAGGCATCACAAGCTCACTTTTCTTATTCTATTTTTTTAGTCCAACTCGGTTTCTTTAGGGTTTTTTTTTTTTTTCTCCAGGCTATTCTTTTTTCATAATCTTGCATCAGTCTTTCCTTTTTTTTAATTTTTTCCCTACCACTATGATCCATTTCTTCAACTCTTCTAAAATTTCTTGTTTAGACTTGGAACCAATTAGTAATTTTCTTTGTGGCTGTGTTTGTAGCTGTTTTCATTGAGCTCATTTCATTGAGCTGTCTTGAATTTATGTCTGGTGTTCTCTGCCACTGTAGTAACTTTTTTCGGACATGTTCCTTTTTTGTTGTTTGTTTATTTTCTAGTCTGTTTTTGATCTTGAACTTTATGTTAAAGTTGGACTATGCTTAATTTGGGGTAGGGAGTCACTATGCAAAGTTTCATGCTTTTTTTCATGCTATTGTTTTCAGAACTCATTCTGGGTATTTACAAAGTTTTGATGCTTCTACGATGGTAGGGGAGAGATGTGGTCACTCCTCTGCTGATTTGTACTCTGATCTTTACTTAGGAAGACCCCTTGCTTCACTGTAGCTGTAGCATTCCTCTTAGTTTTAGAACACTGACCTTTCCTCTGCTTAATAAGTACTAATAAGTCATAAGTACTAATGATCCTTTCTGTTTTGCAACTGAAAGTAGGACTCTTCCTCCTTTGTGACTTTGTGGAGAGACACTCCTCTCCACCCTGGAATTGCAACCCCAAACTTCTGATAGCAATAGAACTACTGATCAGTGTCAGCTGTACTCAGTACCAGCAATTGGTCCTCTGGAAGCTCCTTCTGAGCAGACCCGGCTATCGTCCTTACGCTGAGAGCTCCCAAAGATACTGTTGTTGAAGCTGCTGTTTTTGTTGCTACCTCTATTAGGTGCCATCCATCCCCTATCCCCTCCTTACAGATCTTCTTTTGGACTGCATAAATTATCTCATGCTTCTGGTTTTTTTTTTTTTTTCCATTTTTTGACTCTCACTCCAAAAAAAATGATTTGTAATGCTATTTTAAAGTTTAGAGAAAAATGTTGAGAGAGGTCAGCTGGATCCCCACCTGTACTCAGCCATCTTTCCTGCCTCCTTCATCTGAGTCTTGAAGAAAACTAAGGAAGTTATGAAGTGGAGGTGAGGAGAGAGAGCTTTGTAGGTGTGAGAGCATTGTAGATGTGAGAAGTTGATTTGGGAAGTCACAATTGGAGGTGAGGAGGAAGAATTCTAGGCTTAGGGGATAGGGAGTCAAAGTGCCTGAGGTTGGAAGATGAAATGTTTTTATAGATATAGATATAGATAGAACTATAGAACTATAGATAGAACTATAGAACTATAGATAGAATATAGATAGAACTGAGGGAGGGAAGTCAACCAGAAGCCTATTGTGATATTCTAGATTGAGATTCCCAATGCCAATAATAAACTTTTTAAAAACAATCTAGCTTTTCGGGTTCATAAATTCCTTTACGAAGGACCAAGGTGTTGACAGGCAGAGGATATCTGAGTGATATTACAAAGAAAGAATCAGAAAAATTTTGGATTTTGGATTTGGATTTGGATTTCAATTTTAGTTGAATGTTGAGGTCTCATGTCAGATTACAGAGAGGTTACGATGTGGAATCAGTTGAAATAATAATTACAAGTTACATTTCCAATGAGAAGGTTTATTTGGAAAATATATATAAGCACTTTTTTTCTTGAGATATGAAATGTAAATTTTGCTAATTCCTACTCTTATAAAAATGATCAGCCAATGATATCTTGGAAGTTGTGTTTTAAATTGTTTTGTAAGGTACTTTTTGAGAGCTTTGGAACAACCAGTTGAGCAACCATCCCTAGCTACTTAGCAGATAAAATACTTTAATTTTGTAGTATTTCTACCTAATGAGTACATGACTTATGTGTAAGTGTTTTGAATTTTTCTTGTGCTTAAGAATTTAAAATTCTCAAGGAAGATTGATATAAACTTAATTTTTTAAAAAAAATTTCTTCAATAAAAATGTTTTTCTTGAAATCAGTACATTCAGTATTATTAAAAATAAGCAACTCATAGTCCTAAGTAGCATCCCACCATCCAAAATCAATTTCAGTTACTCAGAATTTTTTATGGCATTTGTGGCATCAAAATATTATGCAGATATACTGAAATCATATGATCATAACAACTTACATATACCTCAATCAAGTTATCAATCATATACCATCCAGTTATCTATACGAGAAATGATATTAAGTTAGAAAAATGTAGAGAGAACAGGGCATTCCAAATGGAAATGATGAGATTAGATTTAGGGAATCAAAATGAGATTAGGGTTCCTGGTGATCAGGGAGTTAAATGGTGAGGTTAGTGGCAGGTTCAGGATTCAGGGAACCAAATAAAGAGGTTTGGCTCCCCTAAATTCCCTTAGGATTCGGCACATGAATAGGGAGTTTTGGGAACCCCCCTTCTAGTGGTACAGAGGTCCTTTGTAAAGGAATTTATGACCTGAAAAGCTAGATTGTTTTTAAAAAGTTTATTATTGGCATTGGGAAGTCAGCCTCTGCTATACATGAATAGAAAGGCTGGATTCCTTAGTGGTAAGGTCTGGACAAGGGAGTAAAGTTTCTAGTAGAAAAATCCCAACAGAGATTAGGGAAATAGGTGAGGGAGATAAAGAAAGGATAACACTGAAAGAGTAGATATTATTCCAGTGGGCAGAGGCTGCTATGCCAGGAAGAGAGAGTTTCCTTGCATGGCATATTAGCTTTTCTGTGAGGATTGAGTTTAACATTGACTCTTTTATAATAGAAGCCTTTGGCTACAAGCTGAGGGGGATAGTGGGGGATAATGGGTGAAGTTTAAGCTGGACTCAGAATAGACAGTCTTGGAATTGAATGGGCATTCTCTTCATTTCAGTGGGATCAGTATTTCCAGCTCTGAACTCAACTAGCCTCACCTAGATAACAGAATGAAGCTGTTGGTGGGGTCTTTTACAGAGAGGCAGGATTCAAGGAGAATTTGTCCTTCAAGGAGTTTTGGAATTTTGGGGTCCCTTCATCAGAAGCAAAGGACTGGTTTTGGATGGGAGACGTTTGTTCACTTTATATGAGGAATAGAGCATATGTAGGGAAATAACAAATACAACTACCACAACAATAATAATAGTTACAAGTTTTCAAAGTGTTTTCTTTTATTAGCTTTTTTTAAATCTTTAAACAATACTTGGAAGTAGTTACTATTATTATCCTTATGGAAATATATAAATTAATTGTTGTAAAAGGAAGGCATAGGATAATAAGACCATCCTCCTTATTTTTTAGTTGAGGAAACTGAGGCAGACGTTAATCTACTTGCCCAAGATTACACAGCTAAGAATTGTGGCCAGACTTGAACTTGGTTCTTCTTGAGTTAACTCAACATTCTATGTATTATGTTGCTTAGCCCAAATTATAGAAATTTTGAATGATAGATTGAGGAATTTTTACTTTATTTTGAAGTAAATGAAAGTTTTAAACAGGGAAGTGATGATGCTAACATAAATTATACTTTAGGAAGATTTTTCTGTGAGGGATATATAGCATCATTTGAATATTGAGATTAAAGGGATACCATACAGATTGTTTTAGTAGCTCTTTTTTGACAAGATGCCTGAACTAGAATTGTGGTAATGAGAATAGAAAGGTTAGGATGGAATAGCACAGTGGCTGGCAAAATATGGCCTGAAGGTCAGATGTAGCCTACTGTGGTTTCTTTGTGCAGCCTTAGTTAAGAATGGTTTTTACTTTTTAAAATTACCTTAAAAATGTAAAAACCCATTCTGAGCTCAGAAACCATATATTGCCTTCATTGTCCTCTCCACCTTGAAATGGATTTGGCCCTCTGGCTATAATTTGTTAATCCCTAGATTAGAGAGATGTTCTGGAGGGAGAATTATCAGGATTTGGTAGTTAATTCATCTTAGAGGGAATTTCAGATGATTCTTTGCTTTTGAGACTATGAAACAGTTTTGAGCCTGGTTAACTGAAAGGTATTATATTAGTTAAGTCAGAAGGAAGTGATTTTTAAGGGAGGACAAGAAACTTAACTTTTAGGTTAATAGAGGGGCCTCCGAATGGAAACATATATTAAGCAATTGAACTTAAGGGTGCAGAATATCTAGGACTGTTGGAAATTATTAAGGCTGTTGTCAAGAATCAAATTTGTATCAAATATAGACCATGTTCATTAAATAGGGCTTAGAACATATAATGTGGGTCATTTAATTTATTGTCAATTAGTTGCTTGGTATCTGTTTTTTGTTTTTGTTAATCAAGGAAGGCTGAAGATCATTTTATTTACAAGGATGCAGTTTTGGACATTTTATCATGAGTTCATGTTTCAAAATAAATTATACCATTTAAAACCAATATTCTTGAGTGGTCACTATTTTTTTTTGTAGTGTTATAGAAACTGGAATTTCTGTGTGTACAACAATGCAGTGTGGCTGAAAAGAGATTATTTTGGCAGGATTTGATAGAGAAAACAATTTTTTTGCACCCCTCATCCCCACCTCTTTAAAGAAAATGACACAATTTGTTAGTTATAGATGGAAAAAATATTATTAAGCATTGCTGTTGTGAGAAGTGTTTTTCATAAAAAAAATTAATACTGTGTAAATAAATAATGAAGATTTATCTTACTATGCTCAAAATATGTTCTAACAACCATGTGATAAAATGAAAAGCCCAATAAAATATGTACTCAGATGAATGATTCCCCATATGAATAATGGTGCAAATGAATGTTCAAATTGTGAAATGATTTAAAACAAAACATATTTGGGTTTTTATAGCATCTTAATTGTAGGCTCATGTATTTTCCTTTTTTTTTTTTTTTTTTTTTTTTTTTTTTTTTTTTTTTTTTTTTTTTTTTGAGTTAAGTTGAATGAAAATTAGCCAACTAAATTTTTTGAGTCCAGTGTTGTAGGACATACATTGTACCATAATTTATTTTTCACATAAAAGCTGCTGTTCATTTCTACAGAATTAACATGTGTGCTTTCCTCATGTAGGAGAATATATAAAAAACTGGAGGCCAAGATACTTCCTTTTGAAGACAGATGGCTCATTCATAGGATATAAGGAGAAACCTCAAGATGTGGATTTACCTTATCCCCTTAACAACTTTTCAGTGGCAAGTAAGTTAATTGCATTTGTATACTCATCCTTATATTTTTATTATTTATATGAGTTTATACATTGAATGTTTTATAATATATAACAGTAATGTAAAATACTTGGTGAGTTTTATAGCAGCATAAAATCTCCTTATCATTGTTGCTAGTCTAAAAAAATATGACTTGATATCCAGAAGTAAATTTCCTATGAATTTGAATCTTATAGTAGGGGAATCTTTAAATCTGTACTTCAGAGGTACCTAAAATAAGTAGGAGCAAAGACTTTTGAACGTAGGTGCTAAATTTCTGATAAAAAATATTGTGATCTCAACAAATTTATAGTTCTCTCATACTTTTTCATTGACTATAATAGGAGAATATTTTAAATTAGAAAATTAATGGCTATAGAAATTTTATATTCATTTCTGCTTTTTCTTAATTTTCTAATCATTATTTCTGAAATTACTTGTACTTTAAAAGTATTTAGAAAATGTTAGCCAGATTGTAAAAGGGCAGAAAACCAAACTAAGAGATTATTCACTAAGATAATCAAGCAATCAGTTCTTCAGACTGTGTGGATTTATTGATGAATCATTCAAAATGTTTCTGTACTTATATAATAACAAAGAATATTTACATTTACTCTGTGTTAATTTAAAAAATTAAAAACATTTAAAAGATGAATTGTATTTAGTGAGTTTTGAAGAAATAAGCATAGCAAAATCATTCTTATTGACATTAATAATGTATTTCCATGTATTAGCTCAATTTGGGAAAAAAATGAGAACTCTCTCGACTGTGTAACAAGAAAATAACATAGACACCAATATCAATATTAGGACACTCCCTATTTTTTCTAATTTTTTTTCAGTTATTTGTAAATTCAAGGGGTGTGTGTGTGTGTGTGTGTGTGTGTGTGTGTAGTTTGTAGATTACAGATCTCGCTGAGATATATAAAGCCTAGGAAATGCTTCAGAATTGTGGATCCATTAAATAATCGTGGATGATGTAGTTGACTTTTTCCAAAAACTTTCTAAGTGTATTATTAGGATCTTACTGTGTATTTAAATTTTTTAAACACATTGATGCCAGATGGATGTGGTGTTTTAAAAAATGACATCTTTCTCTCTTATCGAAAACTTCCAAGTTTTATTCACTCATAGAATCCTAAAATTAGAGCTAGAGGGGACTTTAGAGATCACTTATCAGAATCCACATCCTCATTTTGAAGATAAGGAAACTAAGGCCCATTAATGTAAAGGAACTTGGCACTGGGAGCACAGATAAGTAATAATAGAAACAAGGTTTCCTGACTCTCCCAGTTCAGTGGTACTTAATATACCTGTTTCAAAAACACGAAATTTTTCTTAGATAAAAGTACTTGATATCTCTCATAGTCATAGAAATATTGTTTGTTCTTTTTAATGACTTATTTTTTCTCGGATCTGTTGTTATTAATAATTAAAATTATCTAAAAAATGCTTTCATGGTATAGTAGGAACATACTGAACCTTAGAGTCAAAGAACATGAATTTGAATTCCAGCCTTGCCGGTTAACTTGTTTGACCAAACAAATTATTTAAACTTTCAGTTTCCTTATTTTTAAAATTAGGGGTTAGACTAAATGACTCTTAATCCCCTTGCAGCCTTAGATCTATATTCCTTTCACCTATTATATTCAACCTCAATGCATTACCTTAGTTTCTACAACTTTATGACATTGGCAATTGGTTTTCTTGAAATAATTTATAAAAATTTAGTAAGGCAGAGCTCCTTTATCCTTTGATCAAAATGCAGCATTTTTTTTGACCTTATGAAATTTCACACCCGAACAAGTTTTAAAGACATACTGTATGTCATAGTCTGCCAACATCTGTTCCAACACTTCCACTGGCAGAATCTGAAATAAAATACTGCACTCTTGGGGAGAAATCCTTTTTAGTGACTGACAGTCAACTCATCCATGAAATAAATATTAGCCTACATCTGTAAGTCTTTCTATAACTGATATGTTGAAAGTAATTGGCTTAACTGACTTGAGTAAAGTAGTGTGAATTTAGCTTCTCTTTGTAAACTAGTTCTTCAGATTTTAGACGTTATTACCATGAAGTGGAAGCTAATCTAAATGTTCTACATGATTTGTCTTAGATCTTGACTTTAATGAAAAATGATCTGTAGTAAATACTTTAATTAATACAATTAATGTAGAATTAAATGACTTCATTGTACAAGAGATTTTTTTTTTAAAAAAAGGCTTTTTTCCCATGCGAAGACTTATTGCTATTCTTAGAAATAAATATTCCCAAAATAAAATAAAATTGAATATATAACATTTCAAATTTTCATGGAAGAGATGTACTTTTTATATTTAAAGAATAAAATAAATTTTTGTTGAATTTAAGAAGAAAATACAATCACTTCCACTAATATACACAAAATTTATGCCATCATTCCCTAAAAATCAAAAATTGAAGAAAAAAATGTGAAGAACAAAAGTCAGAGGTCTGAGGGTTTTCTTCTTTCCTTTGGAAGGGTCCATTTTCAAATCACAACAGTCTGGTCCATGTGCAGGGTGAGCCAAATCTTTGTAGTTCATGGTGGGTCTCTTAATGCAAGGTGATGAAGAACCAGAGTAGTACCAAGAGCATTAGCACTACAACATAGACAATAACCTCTTCAGTATAGTCATAGATTTCCTCTGTCAGTGTGAGGTGCTTGTTAGTGATGACCAGGAACATGAAGGAGAACACAGGGATACTTTTAATGCAGTTAGTAATTTGTCATTCAATCAGGATCATCTATGGCAAAGTTGCTAAGAGATCATAAGCTTCTTAATATGCAACTGATCTAATTAATAGCAAAGCTTTCCCTGTATTGCCCCTTACTCAGCATTCCTAGCACACTTACCAAAGCCTTGTCCTCTTGAGAGTCATATCAGAGGAATGATATTTGTCCTTTTAGAGGTCTCTATAGATTTTCCATAAGGGCTAAATACAGACTTGGGGACAATTAGGTAGCTCAGTGGACAGAATTCTGGGCTTGGCATCAAAAAGACTCAACTTTCTGTGTTCAAATTCAGCCTCAAATATTATCTGGGTGACCATGGACAAGTCACTTAACCCAGTTTGTCTCACTTTCCTCATTTGTAAAATGAGAAAGAAATGGCAAACCTCTCTAGTCTCTTTGCCAAAACAAAACAAAACAAAACAAAACAAAAAAAACCAAACCACCCAAATAGGGTCATGAAGAGTCAGACAGGACTGAAATAACTAAACAACAACAATAAATACACATATGAGCATGTGCTACAAAAACGTTTAATGGGCTAAAAAAGGAGGGTCTCAGTAGTTCCACAAACTCAACTAAGATATCCCCTTTCTTCCAAGTAAATGCCTACCCACCAGTCACAGAGTGATACACACATACACCCCATTCTATTAGAAACTGAGACATCTCACAACAAACAATACTACCTCTTGATTCTTCCAGTGTTTTCTGTGTCATCTAAACTATTCCAGGGGCAAAGAAGCCTGCAAATTGAGGGAGAAACTAAACTATTTCTCTACTGTATACAGAACTCTTGGAGAAGGTAAGCATTTGGGGACCAAGGCAGCTCTGTGTTGAGGCTGGAAACCTCTTGCCCTGATATGCAAGTTGGGAACAGGTTATTGAGAAGCTCTTGGATTAGGTGGGCACATGGCATGCCATGGACTGGCACAAGGAGCTCAAATAGGGCAGGAATAGTTGCTTTTTCTATAGGGGCATCATATAGCCTTTTCCCCAATATAACACCAGTCTCTAAAATTAGGAAGATCCTAAGTCTGAAACTTAACAGATAAGTCTTCCTGGAGACTGGATACCAGACCAAAGAACCCTTCTAGGATGGTACTGATTTGTCACAGATAGGGGTTTTGTTTTTGTTATTTTTGGAAGTTGGAACCTAATTTGGTCAGTCAGATATATAACAATGCAACTTGACCATTAGCAAGGGTAAACTTCTTGCCCTGAGATGGGAGAATATTATTTTGCCATTTGGGCACAGGTTGAGTGCCATATTGGTTTTGTCCATAGCTAGAGGTATCATGTGATCTTGTGCCCAACACAAGATTTTAAAAAGTCTTTAAAGGTTTCCAGAGGTCTCCTTTACAATCTACACAAAATCTTCCTTCTCCTTTAATTAAAACTACTTTTCGCTGAATACCTGTTAGCAAAAAAAACAATTTTTAAAAGAAGGGATATGGGATAAGTGGAAGAGATTTGTAATTTCATTGAGGAAGAGAACTCCCAGTGAGGAGAATTATCCAACCACAGCAGATTAGCACCTGATCTTCAACTTTTAGTCTTCAAGTTATTTGGGACACTGAGAGTTAAGTGAGTTGTCCTGGGCCATAAGCATTCTGACTCAAGAGACAGAACTTAAATATGTCTTTAGTTATCAGTCACTCGAGGAGCATTTATTAAGTACTTCTGTACTATTGGTCATTGTGCCAGGTGATGTGGATACACAGATCAAAAACGAAATAGCATCTACTCTGAAGGAGCTTACATCCTACTTAGGGAAATATACATAGCTATACATACATACATACATACATACATACATATTTAAGCACATACCTAATAAAGCAAGAGCCCCATTTGTTATCCCACCCAATTAAAAGCTTTGTTAAGTTAGAACACTTCTTGTTTATATTAGTTAAGCACAAGGGTCTGTACTTTTTCTCTTCCTCTTCCTCCATTTAGAGCCAAATCATGGTATGAGAGACTCATTCATATCATATATAAAAAAAGAAGGGAGCTATCTCAAACCCAAATAAGAGATTCTCAGGGCCTGGATTACTGCTGTTGGAGCAAACATGATCTTCCACATCACCTTTGAAGGACAAAAGTAGAATTGAACTTTGTCAGAGAAGAGAACTGCCAAGAAGTGTCTTAGAGTAGAACACACAGGATCAAGAAAGTCCTCAGAAAAGGTTAGTTCTTTTCCTCAGCTTCTCATAAGGCTACTGTTTCTTTACCTGGATGCTTCCAATAAACTAAATTTGTTTCAACCACAGAGAAACCAGGGGCTAACAGAGGTAGACATAAATGTAAGATTAAGCAGAAATCCTGTGTGTTAGGAATTTTAACTGGGAGTTCTAAGTGTGACTGAGCTCAGAACTTTTTGTCTAAAATCCACTTCTTAAAGCTTATTGGAAGGGAACCAAATAAACCTTATGGACATTCTATTACACTGTAGACTTAAAATAAATTCATTATTGTAAAGGAAGATTAAAATATGAAGAATAAATACAAGGTACTTAAATTATTTCTAAAATTTTGGTTTTAGGATACAAACTGCTGGGTAGATTAGGAAAGACTTCACCTAGAGGTAGGCCTTAAGCTGTGTTTTGATGGAAGAGAAGACTCTGTGGGGTACAATTGAGCAGGGTTTACATTTCAAGAATGAGGGGCGACAAGTTCAGAGACAGATGAAATGACATATATGAGGAATTGAGAGAAGTCTGATTGCAGAGTGCAGGAGTAATAGATATGGAGGTGAGTAAAAAAGGTGGAGAGAAGATTCTGTCTAATAGGCATTAAAAACCAAGCAGGGAGTTTATATTTGATCTTGGAGGTAGAGCCACTAGAATTTATTGAGTGGTAGTGGGGCATAGTCAGTTGTATACTTAAGGAATATTCCTTTTAGAAATTTCCTCCTTTTGCTTCCATGCTGATCTCCCAAATCAGATGTGGAGAACCTTTGTTATAAGTAAGAGTAACTATCCATTTGATTTCAGGCCTTGCATCTCCAAGTGTGCCTGTCCTTGAGGGAAAAGTTAGAGCAAATTCACTGGGAAGTGGGACTTTGATCTTCTGCTATGCCTAATCTTCAGTCTTAGGAGGGAAGAATAGTGAAATGGGACCTCCCCTAAAACCATTTGTTTTCTATCTCATGTTGGAACCTAATATCCAGCTTCCTCTAAGAAGAGTGGCAAATTTATCCAATATAAACATTCTCACCTTCTTATGTTCTACACATCACAATGATTTTTTTATCCTTACAGGTCATTACCAACCCCATTGCTCACAATTCTATTCCCACCCTCTTAACTGCTGTCTCATTTTAAAGTTCTAACCAAATGCTACCTACTCCTTCCATTGTACCCTCTGGAGTGCCTATTTCACTAAATAACAAATTTTCCTTCATTTTTTGTTGTTCCTATCTTTTTTTTTTAAATAATTATAACTTTTTATTGACAGAGCCCATGCCTGGCTAATTTTTTTACAATATTATCCCTTGAACTCACTTCTGTTCCGACTTTTCCCCTCCCTCCCCCCACCCCCTCCCCCAGATGGCAAGCAGTCCTATACATGTTAAATATTTCACAGTATATCCTAGATACCCTATATGTGTGCAGAACCGAACAGTTCTCTTGTTGCACAGGGAGAATTGGATTCAGAAGGTATAAATAACCCGGGAAGAAAAACAAAGATGCAAACAGATTACATTCATTTCCTAGTGTTCTTTCTTTGGGTTTAGCTGCTTCTGTCCATCATTGATCAATTGAAACTGAGCTAGATCTTCTCTTTGTCGAAGAAATGCACTTCCATCAGAATACATGCTCATACAGTATCGTTGTTGAGGTATAATGATCTCCTGGTTCTGCTCATTTCACTCAGCATCAGTTCCTCTCAGTTTCTCCTACTCTCTCTGTATTCATCCTGCTGGTCATTTCTTACAGAACAATAATATTCCATAACATTCATATACCACAATTTACCCAACAATTTTCCAATTGAAGGACATCCATTCATTTTCCAGTTTCTGGCCACTACAAACAGGGTTGCCACAAACATTTTGGCACATACGGGTCCCTTTCCCTTCTTTATGATATATATTATATGATATATAAGCCCAGTAGTAACACTGCTGGATCAAAGGGTATGCACAGTTTGATAACTTTTTGGGCATAATTCCAGATTGCTCTCCAGAATGATTGCATCCGTTCACAGTTCTACCAACAATGCATCAGTGTCCCAGTTTTCCCACATCCCCTCTAACATTCGTCATTATTTTTTCCTGTCATCTTAGTCAGTCTGACAGGTGTGTAGTGGTAGTTGTCTTAATTTGCATTTCTCTGATTAATAATAACTTGGAATATTTTTTCATATGGCTAGAAATTTCTCTTCATTTTAAATCTTTTCTTCTCTCACTTCTTCAATCTTTTAGCTCTTAACTCTTTTACTTGGCTCTCCACAGTGACACATTCTCTCTGGCTGCACGTATGTTTATTTCCTTCAGCACACTGGTCAAGGAAAAGAGTTGAACTATTTCTTGCTTCCCCATTGCTATCTCCAGGTTTTTCCCTTACAAGTATCAAATAGTAATTCTCCTTTAAGATTCATGCCATTTATATCTCTCACTGAATCAGAATTCTAGTAGTTTATAGATTTCCAAATCACTCCCCTTCCTTCCTCCAATGAGTTTGGTAAATGATATTTCCTTAATCCATTTATATTTATTTATATTTATTTTTCATTACTCACTCTTCCCACTGTTTGGCATTCAAAGACTTTTATAACCCTAGTGCCCTCCTACTTTTCCACTCATACATGTTCCAGTCCAAGACATGTGATCTTACATCTAACTCTCTACCGTGTACCTTTGTTTCATTGACACTGGCTGTCTTAAAGTTTTAGGAACAAGACAGTCCATCTCTCAATTACTGGCATTTTCTCACTGTCCCATGTGTTTGTTCTTCCTCTTTGTCTCTGCCTCTTGGCTACTCTAGCTTTCTTTTAGTTCCAGTTAAGATCCCATCTTCTTCAGGAAGTTTTTCCCAACCCCTCTTAATTCTTTCCTTTTGAATTTTTTCCTGTTTTTGATTATTTCCTGTTTATCTTGTATCTAATTCTTTTGTTCTTCCCTCACATTGGATTCTGGGCTTCTTGAGGGGAGCAACTATCTTTTGCTTCCTTTTTTTAAATCCCTAGTGCTTAGCATAGTTCCTAACACATAGTAGGTATTAAATCAATGTTTATTGACTGACTTCCAACTGCTGGGTAGAGGATGAACTAAAATGAGAAGAGACTTAGATAGGAAGGTCAAATAAGAAGCCATTGTTATAATTAGGGCAACAGGAGATGGGGACCTGACTAAACGGTGATAGCTGGGAGAGTAATGAACAGAATTCAAGAGGTGAGAGATATTATAGAAGCAGAATGACTACATTTGACCACTCATTGGACATTTGGAGAAAACAAAAATGAAGAGTCAAGCATAATGCTGAGATAATGGATCTGGAAGAATGTTGGTAATTTTGAATATAGAGAAGTTTGGATAAGGGTTTGGTTTTGAGGAAAGATAATGAATTCTCTTTTGTACAGGTGGAGTTTGAGATATTATGGTTTCTGGTTTCAAATGCCCAATAAGCAATTGGTGATAAAGCACTGAAACTTAGGAAAGAAATTACAGTGGTTGGTTAAACAGAAAAGGGCTTCTTAAACTTTTTCCATTTGTGACCCTTATTCACCTAAGAAACATTTACATGACCCCAGATGCATAAGTATATAAAATAGGTACACAAATCAAAAATTTATTGATAATAAATCATAATTTTGCAACCCATACATTCAATTGCAACCCCATTTGGGGTTGTGAGCCACAGTTTAAGAAGCTGGGAAGTAAATTACCTGTTCAGAGGTGACAAAAAAAAAAAGAGTAAATGAGATCATCAAGAGACTATATGGAAAAAAGGATCAAGATAGAGCCTTTGGGATACCTACAGTTAGAAGACAGGGCATAGGGTTATGACACATTAAAGAGACTGAAGGAATAGTCAACAGGTAGGAGGAGAGGAATAGGGGAGAATAGTGTCATCAGAACTCATAGGGGATATAGTGTGGATGGTTGGGAGGTTGTCATTGGTGTCACATGCAGCAGAAAGGTCAAGAAAGATGACTGAAAAAACTGATAATGTGAGAACAAGACCCTAGATTGAATCTCAAAGTCTGTGATGTTTTATTGAAAGAGTGAGAGAGATTGAAGGCCACAGCCATTGATTCTCAGGAGAAGCAAGCATACTTCCCTCAGAGAAAATGCATCATACAGAAGGAGGCAAGTGCAAGTTTTTTTAGGTTAATCTTCTCCCCTTAACCTTTAATTGGCTAGAGGAACAGTTCCTGGTATGCCTTAAGAATGCCCTCTTCTCCACTACAGTGTATGTAGATTTGTATTATTGCTTTCTCTCTGTGCTGTTCCTTCTCTCAGTCATTGAACCTGAACAGTTTAAGCCAGACTTCATTGATCAGAATTCTTCAGTCTAGTCAGTTTCTCTTTCTGAAAGCTCATTGGTCAGTGATACTTGTTATCTACATTACGTTGAAGCTTGCAACATTTGTGGAAACCTAACTTTTCAGTATTGCTCACAATAAGATTTGAGCAATTAAGAAATTGATAACTTCAGGGAGTATAGATTCAATTCATTGAAATCAGAATATCAAAAGTTATGGAGTAAATTAAAGGAGAGCAAGTGGAGGCAATAGAAGCTGTTTCTCAGTGTTTACTGAGAAAGGGTGGAGACTATAGCTTGAAAGGATAGGCTCTTGTGACCGTTGGAAATATTTTTAATAAAAGTAAGGTTAGTAGAGAAAGAACCAGTATATAGGATGAGATTTTAAATTACAATGAGAAGAAGAGATGTTTGAGAATACAGATTGCTGGAGAAGAGAAGAGGAGACGGGATAGGATCAAAGGTGCATATAGTGGACTTAGCTTTGGCAAGGAGAAAGGCCACCTAATTATATTCTTCATATCTTAGGGCAGCTATTTTATTATGTAAATACTATTCCAGGTGGTATTCAAGAAGAAAACATCATAACTTGTATGTATATTTATTTTTATAGATAAATGAAAAGGAAATTAAGACACTATATTTCGTTTGCAGACTGACCTTGGTGCCATTCACTTAACAT